>NW_015386125.1:321077-323163 GCF_001527695.2 Protobothrops mucrosquamatus | reverse complement strand
CCTACCTGACCGCGCCACCGCCGGTTAGAAATTTTTTTTCCTTTTGTTTTGTCCTCTAAAAACGATGTGCGTCTTATGGTCAGGTGCGTCTTATGGTGCGAAAAATACGGTAATTCCTCTGGTAGAATTCCTATCTCTTGGAGTCTACCAATTATTATTCCAGTTTTTAAACGAGGAAACAGGAACAACCCAACCGATTATCGCCCTATAAGCCTGCTTTCCATCATTGGAAAATTGTATGCTAAATATCTTCAACGTAGACTCCTCATTTGGGTTGAGGAGTCTAACATTATTGATGCAGAGCAGATTGGGTTTAAAGCAGGCTGTGCCACATTGGACCACTGTTTTGTTCTAGCACACCTGGTTGACAAATACGCTATTATACCAGGTGGCAAACGTTTTACTGCTTTTATCGATTTAAAGGCAGCATTTGATTCAGTCCCTAGGGAACAGTTGTGGTCAAAATTGCACAAAAGTTCTATTGACAGATGTCTTTTGTTCCTAATCAGATCTTTGTATAATCAGACCTCTAGCCAGGTTAGGTGCGGCTTGCAGGGAGAACTTTCAAATTCTATCCCGATTGAGAGCAGAGTTAGGCAGGGTTGTGTCCTGGCCCCTCTTCTGTTTAATTTATTCTTATCCAACCTGGACTTTTACATTGAACACATTGAGTCCCATGCCCCAAAGTTGTTAAATACGAAGATTCCACTTCTTCTTTATGCTGATGATGCGGTCCTTCTTTCACAATCAAGGCTCGGTCTAAAAAGATTACTTTCTGCATTTGGGTCCTACTGTGCTGAGAACCATTTGTCTATTAATTATGACAAATCCAAAGTATCCAGAGCCCGGAAATCATACAACTGGGCTATCAATGGTAATGTTGTTAGGCAGGTTTTCCATTTTAAGTATTTAGGTATTCAATTTCAGAATACTGGTGCTTGGACTAAACATCGTACCCAGGTGCTGAATTCGGCCTCCTGTAGCCATCAGCAGATTATAAGATTCTTTTTTACCCAAGGAGGCCAGTTTATTCCTTCTGCTCTGTGCAGGGCTTTTTTTCTCGGAGAAAAGGTGGCGGAACTCAAACCTGGCCACGCCCTCATCAAACCCTAGGACCGCCCCTTTAGAGAACAGGAATGCAAGTAAAATTTGGGAGGGGCTATTTCCGGTGTGGGAGGGGTTATTTCCGGTGCGGCCGGCCCGGAAAAAGGTGCCGGAACGCGGTTCCGCCGCGTTCCGGCTGAAAAAAAGCCCTGGCTCTGTGTATATATAAAGCCAAAACCCTGGCCCAAACTCTTTATGGAATTTCCATATGGATACGAGGCTTCAAGGATTGTATTGAAAGAACCCAGGCTGTTTTTCTTAGGAAACTTCTGGGTCTTCCTCCCTGTGTTGGATTTGCTTCGATCTACCTGGAACTGGGCATTCGTTCAGTCGAATGCATGGCGTGGATTAACACCTTCAAATGGTAGTTTCGGGTGCTCTTTTCGGCAGTCCCTGGTAGCTACCTCTCCCTGGTGTTTGCTGACTCTCATACCTCTCGTTGGGAGAGGGAGCTGACGAAGAAACTCCACTTGTTAGGTTTTACGGGGGATGCTCTGGGAGATTATGGTCTCAAGGACGCCCAGTTTAGGGTAGCCCAATGGCTTGTGGACATAGATTTGCAATATTTAAGAGCCAGAGCCAACAAAACCTGCTCCCCTTTGATCTTCAGCCATTCTAATAATTATGGATTGAGGATGGCTTCATATTTCTATACTCTAACCATCCCCAAGTATAGAAGAGTCTTTTCCCTGGCCTGTTTCAATGTCTTGCCCTCAGCACTACTCGATGGGCGATTTAAGAGGCTCCTATTTAGTGAGCGACTATGCCCCTGTGATAGGGCCAAAGTTGAAACTGTGGAGCATGTCTTATCATACTGCCCTATGTATAACACAGGCAGAATTAAATTATTGTCTCTCCTTGGAATTGATCCCTCTGGTTCTAATGTTAGTAATTTGGTTTTATATTGTCTAGGGGATGGCTCCTCCTATATTACTTCTCAGGTTTCTAAATTTCTTTTAAGAGCTGTAACTATTAGAGGAGA
>NW_015386125.1:316327-320993 GCF_001527695.2 Protobothrops mucrosquamatus | reverse complement strand
GAAACTGTGGAGCATGTCTTATCATACTGCCCTATGTATAACACAGGCAGAATTAAATTATTGTCTCTCCTTGGAATTGATCCCTCTGGTTCTAATGTTAGTAATTTGGTTTTATATTGTCTAGGGGATGGCTCCTCCTATATTACTTCTCAGGTTTCTAAATTTCTTTTAAGAGCTGTAACTATTAGAGGAGAATGTTGTAATTCCCTTTAGCCAAGGCTTCTGGTGCTTAATTGTTTGTGATTATATTTTTCTTGTGTTTTCTTTTGTTGCTCTTGCATTTTGGTCTGTGACCGCAAAATAAAATTATTATTATTATTATTACATTGGTGGTAATAAGGAAGGACTGTGGAAAAGAAAGGGGATAGTTGAGTTTAAATGGGAAAATATAGTGGAGATTTATTTAAATATATATTTAAATCAGAAAAGATAATGAAAGCTAAAGTTTAAGTTATGCAAATTATTGTGTTCTCTCACATATATTCTCTTATTTATATATCAGGATTTTTGGAATAAAGCTAATTTGAATATTGTCTCATGGAATCATAATGATACTGGATCAATAATTAATTGGAATAGAAACTAAAAGAGAATCTAGATATCTTGATGTTACAGGAAGCACATAAAAGAATTTTTTTCTAGTTTTTAGAGCTATTAATTCAACTAGGACAGTAAGCATAAATTGTGCTTATAAAATGGAATTACAATTATAATTACAAACCTACAGCAATCAGAGAGGACAAAGCAGATCAATTTTCTCAGAAAGGAGCACTATGATTTCTGAGCCACTTATCTTGAAAAACTGGTTTTTAATAAAAGAAAAGATCAAGTGATGTGAGTGTGGTAGAATTTCAAACAGGTAACTAATGAAAAAATAAACAATGAGGTGGGATCTGTCAAATGATGGTGTTGAATTACTTAGTAATTGAGAAAGAATTAAGGGTATTAAGAAAGTGGGAAAGTGTGATAATTCAGCTATGCATGACAAAATAAAAATCAGATCAATTTTTAAAGAAATATTTTATAATGTTTTATTTTAATATTTTATTTTTACTTATTTTCTCTAAAGAACCTAGAGACTGATTAATTTTAAAAAAAACATTGGAATAAAAATGTTTTTTCTAGCTTTAACAGCTTTTTTTTTTTCAAAACAACTGTTATTTTTAAAAAAATCTGAAAAAAACAACATCTCAAATGAGACATCTTGAGTTGCAAAAATCCTGACAAACTAGTCTTCCTGATTATATTCTGTCTTCAAGTGGTTAATTAGATTTTTGCAGGAGAAGGTTTAAGAGCCACAACTTTATGAATCTGATCTTGGGAAAAACTGTATGACAGAATGAAAGAAATATAAACAACTGCTTGGTGAACACCATTAAAACTGACACCAGCCAGAGCATAAAAAAACTCAAAGAAATAATGCAAAATTGGAAGATGTGGAGAGATCTGGCCCATAGATTTGCCAAGAGTCAGGCACGACTGAATGGATAACATCATCATCATATCCATGCAAAATCTATCTCTACAGGCAATTTGCTTATAGGTGGCTTATCTTGTGCTTATAGGTGGCTTATCTTCATAAATTATTTAGATGAGGGAATAAAAGGGGAACTCATCAAATTTGCAGACAATACAAAGCAGACAGGAATAGCCAATGCCCCAGAAGATAGGCTCAGAAGGATCTCAACAGACTTGAACACTAGACCCTATCTAACAAAATGAAATTCAATAGTGAGAAAAGTAAGGTTATACATTAGACAAGAAAAATCAAATGTACAGGTATAGAATAGATGAAACCTGGCTCAATAGCAGCAATGCAAGAGGAATCTTGGAGTCCTAATGGACAATCACTTAATATAAACCAGCAGTGTGTTGCAGTTGCCAAAAAAGCCAATTAACAGACGGATAAAATTAAGATCACGTGAAGTCTTAGTACAGCTTTGTAATGCCTTAGTAAGACTACACTTAAATATTGCATCCAGTTTTGGTCGCCAATATAAAAAAAATGTTGAGATTTTGGAAAAAGGGCAGAGAAGAGCAACAAAGATGATTAGGGGACTGGAGGCTAAAACATATGAAGAACGATTGCAGGAATTAGGTATGTCTTGCCTTGTGAAAAAAAGGATTAGAGGTAGTATGATAACAGTATTCCAATATTTGGAAAGAAAAGGGGGTCAAACTATTTTCCAAAGCACCAGAAGGCAGAACAAAACAAAATGGATGGAAACTAAGCAAGCTAAAACTAAGACAAGCAACCTAGAAGTAAGGAGAAATTTCCTGGCAGTGAAAACAATAAACCAGTGTAATGGCTTACCTTCAGAAGTTGTGGGTGCAACAGTGGATCTGATTATGGGATACAGACTGGCCAGAAAGGAGTACATATTGTAAAATAGTTTGTTACGACACTTTCTCTTCTAATAATATGATGAGGGGTTTATTTTCAATTGCATAGCAATTATCTTTTGTATTGTCAACAAAATTATATATTAAAGTCAATGTGTGATCATTTTGTCAATGTGGGAATAAGAAAGGATTCTAACCAGCATTTCTTATATAACTGGTCAGGTAGGGCATTATGGAGGTGTGAATTCCTTATTTCAGGAAGGCAAAAATACGACAAAAATCTGTCGAAGAAGCAAGTGAAGACCTGGCTTTCAGGACAAAAGATTTATGCTCTTAATAAACCTCCAAGAATCAATTTTGCTAGAAATAAAATAGTGCAATACTGCCTAGGTCAGCAGTTGCATGTTGATCTCATGGATGTACCAAAGAAAATCATGGAAATATGTTCCTTTTAACCATTGTAGATGTGCTATCAAATATGCTAGTTGTTCTAGCATATTTCAGGTAGAGGAGTATCTGTCACCTTCCAGAACACCTAAACAGGATGTGCAGCCTGAAAATTGAAAAATGCTGGTTAAAATCATAAACAATTATGTGAAGAAACTTTTGGCACATTACAATATTCATTACTTTGTCACTCATAGGAAAATCCAGAGCTACTGTTACAAAGTATGTGTACCCAGTAAAGTAATTTTTGGAGATATTTTATCTCAGCAGCAAGAATTGTAGAACTTAATCTTATTGTCCTCGGACAAATCTGCTCTTTGAAGAATGGCATGCATCATATCATCCAGTCAGTGTTGGCATTCCAAATAATAGGCATCCTGTCCCATAGTTTTTCTCATCTGAGGCAGCATCAGATAAACTTTCTCAGCATGGGGCATATGGCAAATACACTAGTCACCAGTGAATTAGCTATGAGAAAGTGAGGTCTAATAAATTGTACTCATAATCTTAGTCTTTTTAAGTAAGATCTTTATATCACTCAAATTTTTTAAATAAATCCTTTTTCTTTAAAGCATCATAGAATCATAGGGCTGGAAATCTTCTAGTTTAAGCCTTTATTCTATTCCCAATAAATGGCTGTCCAATCCTTTCTTGAAAATCTGCAGCAAAGGAGCACTGGAAGACAAGCTGTTCCATTGATTAATTTTTCTTACCATCAACTTCCAAACATGATTTCAGAAGAAGATTTTCTTTTAACAAGTTCAGGATTATTTCTGCTAATGCTCCTATCAAATTATTATTAGCATTGCATCAATACACATATCTCTGCTGTGGTCTGGCATTTGTTAAGACTAAAAAAAAAACCAATTTCTTCACATATTCCCTACCTCTTGGCTTAACTAATGATGGGTTCTTATGAAACTTAACTTATGAGTTAACTTATGATGAGTTAACTAATGAAAATGATGAACTACTCTTTTTTACTCTTCCTTTTCATAATTAAACAACAGGCCAATCAGATGGGAAAAAATCTGTTCTCAACCTGGGCTGTCAATTCTTCCAGATAACCATAGAGTTGTAGGTGACATTTTGGAAAATTTCTAAAAAGTACTTTATTTTAGTGGGGTAATCTGTTGGACCAGCATGAAAATTTGCATCTGATCATGGAGCCAGTGGAGTAAAATCAAGTGGTTAGGAGTGTAATGGCTCAGTGGTTAAAGATACTGAGCTTTGTTATTTGGAAAGCTGATAGCCTGGGTGCAAGAACTGAGCACCGTGCAATGGGTTAAGCTCCTGTTACTTTCCTTAGCTCCTGCAAATCTAGCAGTTCAGAAGCATGCAAATGCAAGTAGATAAAAGATACCACTTTGGTGGGAAGGTAGCAGTATTTCATGCACCTTGGCATATACAGTCATGCTGACCACATGACCCCAGAAATATCTTCAGACAATGCTGGCTCCCTCAGCCAAAAAACAGAGATGAGGACCACCATCTAGAGTCGGACCTGAATGAGCAAGGGAAAAGTTTACTTTTGAATTCATTTGAAATTCAGAGCTATTATTCACGTTTTATTTTCTTGGAAAAACAGATTTTGAAGAATAAGAATAGTGCGCTAAATTCTACAATGAATTTATTGTGTAAATGTTTTTTTTGTCACTATCACAAACTGTCACAGATTGAGTATGTAAGATGATCAGCCACTGATAAATTCAATTTGATTTGGTGAAACATTCTATAACCTCAAAAAGAGAGGGAAGACTCTCCCTAAATTTGTTATATTCAATTTTATTAAGTAGTTCTTTATACAGAAATCAGAGAGAGAGAGAGAGAGAGAGAGAGAGAGAGAGAGAGAGAGAGAGAGAGAGAGAGAGAGAGA
>NW_015386125.1:269035-316135 GCF_001527695.2 Protobothrops mucrosquamatus | reverse complement strand
AGAGAGAGAGAGAGAGAGAGAGAGAGAGAGAGAGAGAGAGAGAGAGAGAGAGAGAGAAAACAAAAGAAGTTTCTCCGCACCTACTATCTGAACTCTCATCTCCTCTGAACTCTCTTCTCTTGATTCTCCTCTTCAGGCACGCAGGATCTCTGGAACATTAGAAAATTGCACGAGAACACTTTCTGATTTTTGAATATCTCAGAGGCTGCATGAGAGCAAGATCCAAGAGTCTGGGGACCTGGCGTGACACCTGTGACACACATCATACGTTCATCATCACTGGGTTAGGCCTAGGGTGCCCCTGTGATATAGGTGCTATAGAAATCTTAGCCCATGTTCTTCTATATTGCCAATTCTACAGGGACATTCACCATCAGTTGATTTCCCCTCTTTTAATTACATTTCTGTGACACTTTGATAGCTTTGTAAACCCATAACAGAAAGAGCTGGTGTCAGGGTTCCAGTTGAAAAGCCCAACAAAGTAAATTCACCAGAGACATTGCAATCTCTAATGTAAGACTTTATTAAGCATAGCACACTGGCACGATAGAAAGAAATCCAGCTCGGCAATATGGTGGGAAAAAGATAATTAAAAAAATTATCTCTGATAGTTCAGGTCACATTGTCCAATTAGTCTGCAAATGGTTGTTATGAGAAGAAAGTGTTTATTCACCAAAACATCTCTTCAGTGACCTTGACTCTCACACTGATATAACCACCTGTGCATTCCAAATCTTTTTTCTCTCCCCCATCCCCCATAGCTGTAGGCAAGCTAGAAGTAGCTGGCAATTGTAATGCAAGAGGTCTTCATAGCTTGACAGGCCAGTGCCCTACAGAGGAAGGGGGGAATCTGGAAAACAAAATGCATACACATTATTACTTGCTAACTTTCTCTTGCCCTGGCCCCAGCTTTGGGGGTATTTTGTATGGAACCGCTTTATCAAATGGTCTGTTTTTACATTATGAGTTTTTACCCCTCTAGCTTCTGACATGGGATAGCCTTTCCATTGGATTAGGTACTGTAACTCCCCTTTGTGAATTCTGGAGTCAAGGATCCGCTTGACTTCATAATGCATCTCTCCCACTACCATTATGGTGCGGGGGCTGCTTTCCCCACTTGCCTCAAAGTGGACTCTCGGGATGGCTTCAGTAGGCTGCAGTGGAATACTGGATGTACTTTTCCCAGTATTCTAGGTAGCCTGAGCTCTACTGTCACAGGGTTTATAACTTTCACAATAGAGAAAAGGCTGATAAACTTTGGACCTAGCTTCTTGCAAGTTTGTCTCAACTTGAAATACTTGGTGGATAGATACTGTACACTTTATCTGATATATGGGGAGCTTGTTTCTTGTCTGTCTGTTTTTTCTGACACTCATCTGCTTTCTAATACTTAATGCTTTTTTTTTCATCGCTCCAAACACATTGGAACAGTAAAGGTAGAATAGAATAGAATAGAATAGAATAGAATAGAATAGAATAGAATAGAATAGAATAGAATAGAATAGAATAAAGCTGGAAGGGACCCTGCTGCATGGCCATAGCCTTCTCCCCTTCTCCTGCTGCATGGTCATAGCCTGCACTGCTTGTTGCTCTATGGGAATGATGGAACTCACCACCTCCTCCCGGGTGCTCTTGTACTGAGGCATGCAGGATAAAGCATCAGCAAGAAAATTTTTTCCACATGGGATGTACTTTAACTCAAATTCAAATTGTTTGAAGTATTGAGCCCAATGGACTTGTTTGGGTGAGAGTTTACGGGGGGTGGGTGGGTCTTTAGGGCTTCTAAATTTTTATGGTCAGTCCATACTTCAAATGAGGCTTCACTCCCCTCTAGGAATTGCCTCCATGTTAATAAACCCACCGTACCACAAAAGCCTCTTTCTCCCACACAGCCCACCATCATTCTGTCTTGTTCAGTTTGTGAGACATGCATACACATGATTGCAAGTTTCCCTCCTTATTCCACTGGAGGAGGACTGCCCCCACAGCTACATCACTAGCATCTGCCTGCATTACAAAAGGTTCCTCTGGATCTGGGTGTTTTAGGACCAGTTCAGCCACAAACAACCCTTTCAGCTTTTTGAATGCTGCTTGGCATTCCATTGTCCAGTTCAAGGGTTGACTCAGCTGGAGCCTCTCTGCCCCACTTTCCGTTTTTAACAGTTCAGTGATTGGCAAGGCAATTTTAGCAAACTCCACCCCAATAATCCATCCGGTCAGTTCAAACAAGCCAATCTCCAGGTGTGAATCTGCTGTGGGAATGGTGATGATAAGATGCTGTTCCCAAGGTTTTTAGGCTGTTAGGTCTTTGCACCTTTCTTTCTGCAGCAAGAGATAAGACAGATGGCTGGAGGCACATTCCTTTCTCACCCCAGGCTGGAATCAAGGGAGATAGTTCAAAGAGCAAGCATTTAGAGAGAAGCAAAGAGGATACATTGTAGCAGCTATAGCGAAATAAAAAGGATACATTGTAACATTGACTTCCCCCTCCCCCCCAGGAGTATGGCAGAACCTGCAGGAAAAAAGAATAAAGAATAAAGACCCCCTCCCCAATACTGGGTTCTGAGAGTCTGGTCCCCCCCTTTTTTTGAAGATGGGAACCACATCAGCTCTTTTCCAATCCTGGTTTCTTCTTGGATTTCTTGTTTTTCTTTTTCAGTGGTATTGTGTTGGACTAGGCTTTTATGATCATATTTTTCAGAGTTTCCCACACTTCTTGAATTGTTTTTCTCTTTAGGATTTTTATCCATGGAATTTTTCTTTTTCTCAGTTTGTTAAAATCAGCTCTTTTAAAGTTTAAGACACTAGTTGGATTGTATTCTATTGCTTGTGTTTGCATTATGTTGAATTCCAATATGATGTGGTCACTCTCACCCAAGATTCCAGCAACCAGCATGGCTGCATAAAGAACTCTCTCATAAATTGAAAGATAAAAAGGACAAGTATAGAAAGTGGAAAGAAGGGCACATAACTAAGTCAGAATATCAGCAAATAGCCTGAGCCTGCAAAGATGAAGTGAGAAAAGCTAAGGCTCATAATGAACTAAGGCTTGCGACCAAAGTCAAAAATAACAAAAAAAGCTTCTTTCAACATGTAAAAAACAAGAAAAAAGTGAAGGAAATGATTGGTCCGTTAGTAGGTGAAAGTGGTAAGAAGGTGACAAGCAATAGGGAGAAAGCAGAACTATTTAACTCATTTTTTGCATCTGTCTTTACACAAAGGGAAAAAACAAACCAACCTATCAAAAATAGTGCCATAAAAACAGAATAGAAATACAAGTTAAGATAGGCAAGAAAATGGTAAGTGAGCACCTGTCCAGGACCAGATGGATTACACCCCAAGGTTCTCAAGGAACTGGCAGATGTGATCTCAGAACCACTGAACTATATTTTGCAAAGATCCTGGAGCACTGGGGAACTACCAGAGGACTGGAAAAGAGCTGATGTAGTTCCCATCTTCAAAAAGGAAAAAAATGGATCCAGGAAATTACAGACCTATCAGCCTGACCTCAATACCTGGGAAGATTCTGGAAAAGATAATCAAACAACAAATCAGCGAACACCTAGAGGCAAACAAAGTCATTACTAAAAGCCAACATGGGTTTGTCAAAAACAGATCATGCCAGACAAATCTTATTGCATTCTTTGACCAAGTGACAAAATTAGTGGATCAGAGGAATGCTGTGGATATAATNCATGGAGGGAAGTGTGTAGTGGGGTGCCCCAGGGCTCTGTTCTGGGCCCAGTGCTCTTCAACATCTTCATCAACGATTTGGACGAGGGGATAGATGGGGAAATCATCAAATTTGCAGACGACATCAAGCTGGCAGGAATAGCCAACACTCCAGAAGACAGGCTTAGGATACAGGAGGATCTGGACAGACTTGAACACTGGGCGCTATCTAACAAAATGAAATTCAATGCTGAAAAAAGTAAGGTTCTACATTTAGGCAAGAAAAACCAAATGTACAGGTATAGTATAGGGAGTACCTTGCTCAATAGTAGTAACTGTGAAAGGGATCTTGGAGTCCTAGTGGACAATCACTTAAATATGAGCCAGCAGTGTGCTGCACCTGCCAAAAAAGCCAAAACAGTGCTGGGCTGCATTAACAGAGGGATAGAATCAAGATCACATGAAGTATTAATACCACTTTACAATGCTTTGGTAAGGCCACACTTGGAATACTGCATCCAGTTTTGGTCACCACGATGTAAAAAAGATGTTGAGACTCTAGAAAGAGTACAGAGAAGAGCAACAAAGATGATTAGGGGACTGGAGGCTAAAACATATAAGGAACGGTTGCTGGAATTGGGTATGTCTAGTTTAATGAAGAGAAGGACAAGGGGGGACATGATAGAAGTGTTCCAATATCTCAGGGGCTGCCACAAAGCAGAGGGAGTCAAGCTATTTTCCAAAGCTCCTGAAGGCAGGACAAGAAGCAACGGGTGGAAACTAACCAAAGAGAGAAGCAACCTAGAACTAAGGAGAAACTTCCTGACAGTTAGAACAATTAACCAGTGGAACAACCTGCCTCCAGAAGCGGTGAATGCTCCAACACTGGAAATTTTTAAGAAGAGACTGGACAGCCATTTGTCCGAAATGGTATAGGGATTCCTGCCTGAGCAGTGGGTTGCACTAGATGACCTCCAAAATCCCTTCCAACATTATTATTATTATTACTATTATTACTATTATTACTATTACTACTACTACTACTACTACTACTACTACCACTATTATTATTATTATTATTATTATTATTATTATTATTATTATTATTATATCTTCAATTCCCTATATGACTTCTCTATTAGTAAGAATTAGGTCCATGTAGCTTTTCTCTATTTCCCTCCGCTACCATTTGGATGACCAAGTTGTCAGCTAAGGTGGTTAGGAATCTGTTTGATCTCCCACTTGCTGCAGAGTTTGTCTCCCAGTTAATATCAGAGTAGTTAAAGTCTCCAATTACTACTGTGGTATGTTTCCTACATCCATTTGTTAATTGATTAGCAAAGAGTTCATCTATTTCTTCTGCTTGGTTGACATTGCCTATAGCAATGTCAATTTCTTTCCTTTTATATTGACCCACATGGATTCTAGGAGGTTTTCATCCATTGGTTTGTGTATTTCTGTAGAGATGTAGTGATCTTTTATATATAATGCAAGTCCACCTTCTCTATTGTTAGGTCTGTTTCTTTTGCATAGTTTGTATTCTTCCATCAGTATATTCCAGTCATGAGTTTCATCCCACCAAATTTCAGTAATGGCAACTATATTGTATCTGCCTTTATCTGTTTATGCTTCAAGTTCACCCTGTTCCTCCCCCCCAAACTTTGACTATTAATGCATAGGCATTTGAGTCCCTTATGGGTCTTGGGTATGTTTCTTGTATCTCGTACATTGTAACTGGAATTTCCATCCTTTCCTTCACTCTACTTCATTAATTTTTTCTTTTTCATTTCTTCTTTCTGTTTACTCCCTACCTTCTTATGTGATTGGTTATCAAGTGGTTTTTGCTTGGAATTAGGTTCTAAAGGTCCTGAAGATTAGTCCCTTTCCTCCCTCAATTTTAGTTTAAAGTCTTTTTGATAAGATGAATCAGTTGTTTTCCAAATATATTCTTTCCAGTTCTTCTGAGGTGCAATCCATCCTTTTCCAGTAGCCCTTCATGTAGATAATACAGATCATTCATCATATGATTTAGCCTCTGCACTCTTTCTAGAATCTCAGCATCTTTTTTTTATCATGGTCACAAGAACTGGATGCAGTATTCCAACTGTGGCCTTACTAGTCATTTCTTGTGATCTAGGTGCTATCCCACTTTTAATGCAGCCTAGGACTGCATTGGTTTTTTTGGTAGCAGCAGCACATTGTTGGCTCATACTTAAGTGATGGTCTACCAGGACACCTAGATCCCTCTCTGAGGTACTACTGTTAAACCAGATACTGTCTTCATAAAATTCATAACTTCATAAACTTCACAAACTGACATAAACTATTTCAACTTCTTCCCTCAAGACAATGCTATAGAACATTGCATGCCAAAACAACCAGACACAAAGACATCTACGCTATCACCATGCTAAACAACTAATTTCCACAACACTGATTTACGTTGATTGCTTATTTAGTATCCTATGACTATCACTGAGTGTTGTATCTTATGATTTATGATGATTGGATTTTATGATTATGATTATGATTTATCACTTGTTGCTTGTATGTACACTGACAGCTTATGCACCAGAGACAAATTCCTTGTGTGTGTCCATTCACACTTGGCCAATAAAAATTTCTACTACCTATGCATATGGTTTTTCCTCACTAAGTTCAGGATTTACTTTTCTCACTTCTGGACTGCCTCTTGTCAGATAGAGCTGAATGTTCTAGTCTCTTAAGTTCCTTCTGAATCTTGATCTTATCTTCAGTAATGTTGGCAATTTCTCTCAAACTGATGTCATAGAATTCCCCTTCTATTCCCTCATCTAGATCATTCATGAAGATCATTATGAAGAGTATTGGGCCCAAGAAAGAACCTTGAAATACCCCATTGCATGTAGGATGTAGTTTCATTGAGGACTACCAGATGTACATGAGTTACGGTGTGTTAACAAAAGTAGAATGGAATGGATTAATAATGCACGATGCCTTTACATCATCACCAATGCTCAGAAGTTACTCTCAAAAATTGATAGGAATAGGATGCTTGACAGGGGAAGTATGTTTAATGTTCAAGAAAGGAAAGAACTGACAGGGAATTAATATGGATAAGTGTTTCTAAGAATGCATGGGCATGCAGTCTTTCAACATTTGAGGTAGCATTTAAAAGAAAATTGGTGGTCAAAGACAACATATAATAAGGTCTTATGAATAAGTGAGTTTTGAATTTTCAGGGGATTGTTTATTTGAAATATATTGAATTTGTTTTACATATATTAAACTAACATAGAATCTTATTATCCATAATTTTCTTTGGTGATATGTGAAAAATCTTGAATTTGTCCTTTATACTTACCAGCATGAACTCTGAGGAGTAGTCAGAAAAAGTAGAATGGTTACAACTAACTCAGAGAAAAACAGCATTTTTAAAATTTTTACTGTAATTTGGTTGGCTTTGGTTTATTGAAAACCATTTTAATATTGACTACCACAGTTAGAAAACAATTCTGCCTGTAATACATCTAGAAGTGATATTTAACTGATATGACTGATAATAGGTCATCACATATTCAAAATATTTCAAACAGGATATGCCAGAAATTAAACCTGGGACTTCCTGCATGTAGATACAATTGACCTTATATCATGTTTCACATAATTTTGGCTATGCTCAGAAATGAGTCGTTTTTGTAATATTGAGATGATTGAGTCTTCATTTATATGCTTTTCATTTTGGAGAGAAAGCTCCTGCAATCTGTATGGCAAGAGTTGGTTCATTCCAATGCATCTCTGACTTTCTGCCTATCCAAAATTTTCATTTGACTGAAGAGGTTACCTAGATCAATAATGAATAATAAACTTTGGTCCAGTAACCATGATTTAACCTTTTTAAAAGATATTTTTGTAATATTTTATTATTGCTTTCAACATCTCTCAAATTCACTTCCATCCACACAGAGTAATCTGTGAGTGTGTTTAGATACCTTTGTCATGCTGAAATTAAATCTCATTGAATCTTCCTGCCATAGTATCAGCATTCCTGGGTTTTCTAACTATGAAAGTAACCTGAATTCTGTTATTAATGACTTTTTTGAAAATATCTTCTATTGCATATTTATTCATAGAGAGCAGCAATTCAGGCACTATCTCTGCTAGAAGATTGATAGCTTCATGTACTGGGTCTGGGGTGACTCACAGCAGCCAGGTCAACATGGACGGATGGGCACAGCCATCTAAGCACAGCCAGGTGGGCTGAAAAAGGTGGGCATGGCCAGCATGGCCTGAAGGAGTGGCATACCAGTTTGGCACAGATGACTCAGTATGGATGATTCAGCACTGCCACATCGGAGCAGACCAGTGGGCATAGCTGGAGTGGCACGATTATGTGAGTGTGGAACAAGTGATCCTGGGCAACTGGATGTTGAGACAACTCGGCGCCCCACCAGAAGAAACATCAGCTGGTAATGTGTAGCAAATGGGACACAGGGAAGGGGACAACTTGTGGTGAGGGGAATCACTGCCATGGGACAATTCAGACTAAGCAGGGAGGGGAGAAGGCACTTCCCTTCCCAGCACAGGAAACTTTGCCTTGTTCTGGGCCCAAGGCGTTTTGAGTTTGGAGTTTGAGCTCAAGGGCTGCTTTAGAAAGAAGGTGAGTACTTCTAAATTTTAACTTTAAATCCCAGGGGAGTGAAGGAAGTGTGTGTGTGTGTGTGTGTGTGTGTGTGTGTGTGTGAAGACCCTTTTCCCAATCACAGTTGGAATTTGCTGTCTCTGGCCTTTCCTAACCGCAGAAAGGATCTGTTCAAGTGGCAGACCCTGGAAAGCATGGGGGTTTGGCCAGAGTGCAGGACCTTTTGTTAGGGAAAAGGGAGAGGCTGTGTGAGATGGAATAGAAAAGTGAGTGAGAGAATCAGATTTGGGCAACAGCTAGTAAGACCCTGTAAGGAAAGCCCAGATTAAGAAGTGCCTGTACCTGCTCTAGAAGTAGCAGGTTCTCCCAGACTTCCCTGAGTCTGAAAAGTGACCAGCGGTTGAAGGAAGTGCCCCGTACCTGCTGTGTTGGGGGTGGCAGGTCTTCCCAGACCCCTTTTTGGTCCACAAAGTGACAGGCAGTGTGTTCCCTGGTTAGGAGGTTTCCATACACTGTGAGGGAACCAGAGTCCTCCCGGACATCTTTTTTTTGTCCAAAAACTGACAGGTGGAGCAGCAGAGTTTGGCCTCAAAGGGAGACCCGGCTAAACCAATTGAACCCCACATTGGAAGGGGAACATGGGAAGCTGTAGCTTGAGGGTCATGACAGGAACTGCCTAGGAGAGTTGCTTGTGGTGTGGGATGAGAGGCGAGTGCCCGTCCTAGCCGGTATGAAGAAAAAATGATAAAGAGAAATTTGTGAAGAATGAGCTTTGCTCAGAGCTTTGCTGGGAAACCAGTTTGGCTAAATAAAGGTACTTAAAAGTAAAATAAAATATAAGAATAATTATTCATTCCCCCCCCCCTCTCTCTCTCTCTCTGTGCAACCACGTGTTATGTTTAAGATTTGTGCCTTCCCTAATTTGAGTTAACTGAGATTTATGGTGGGAATGACCAGGATATGTAAAACTAAGAGTTCTGTTTCCTTTTCTGTTCTCTTTTCCTTGCTTTGTGTGTGTGTGTATGTGTCAAGGTCTTTGTATGTCCTCGAGGTAAATGTTAACTGTTAATTGTCTCTAATTCAAAGAGAAAAGAATTTTAAAATTCTGCTAAAAATTCTGCTTAAAATAAGCCACCAAAAAGAAAATACCTTCACTCTTATTTTGTCTGGTCAACAAAATAGAGCGAAGTGAAGAGAATTGAGTTCCCTTTTCCCTTGTCAGCAGGGAATGTTTTAAGCTCATTTAGAGGAAAAAGTTTTATTTGTGCATTTTCTGTATGTGTTGTAAATGGGTTTTATTTATCTATTCTTTTCCTGAAACATGAGGTGTGTCTAGCTACAAGAGCCTCATGAGCTCAAGTTTGCTTGTGTAGGGAAATAATCTTCTTAAGTTACTTTTCTTATCCTATCACTAATCAGTGAAACTACTATGGAACTAATCCTGAAACACATAAGCATTAATTTTCAGTCTCTAATGTAATATTTTTATCTAAATTGTGCATTGGTAATGCTGGGCAAAATGCTTTCATGATATTTAAATATTTTGAAAACAGATATAAAAGGTAGATTCTCCTGCCCCTGGCAAATTGCACACCTTAAAATATTAAGCTTTTAAAATTATTTGGAGCTTTCAGCATTCTCAAGTTGCCCAGCATTTTCAAGTTGCAAGTCCTTGTCCTCTTTAATATGTTGCAAATGTTCAATTTCAGAAGTGAGACCTTTCATTTTTTGTTCTCTTACCAGAATCCAGCTTCTCTTTTGTCCTCCTCTGTGGTGATCCCATTTTGTCTGCTTATCTGTTTCTTTAACAACTGCAATAATGTCTTTTCAAACTCTGCCTGCAAGATACCCCCCTATCTACTTCTCATTTCTTATCCTCTGATCTCCATGCCTTTGTCTGATGAGCAAAGCCTCTCTTGGGAGAGTCCACCCAGAAAGGGGGGAGGGGATCTTGTTCTCATGTCTTTCAGCCCTGCACAGATGACCCCCACAATCTTTGGAAGCAGAGCACACTGACCCAGATGCTGTCTCCATTCATTTGAGCCATAGAATTGGGTTTGATCCAGCCATCCACTAAAAAGCCACCATGCAACCAGAATGGAACAGATCTTCCCAGTGCTACATCATCTAGATGTCCATGAAAGCTGCAGAGAGAGGAAGGAATCCTGGAGCCATTGGTCCCCATGTGAAGCCTCAGAAGAAAACTAGGAAGACTATGGGGGGAGGGCAGAAACCCATTGTAAGGTTTTCTGTCTTGCCTCATTTATTTTGTAATAAGACAGTTGAATGTATTTATGGAGAGATGGCATTTGGGAATAGTTGGCACAGCAAGTACTGAACACCTTGGATTTCTGTCTGGTGGGAGGCAAATTTGTCAAGGATATTTGTATTACATGTTTTGTAGAAGTAGCTGCATGCACACACGCACGCACACCATTCAGAATCACACTAAGACTATCCCCTTCACCTACCTCCATGTAAAGCTTCTTAGACTGGTTCTTGCTCTGTGGCATTAAAGCTTTGCATGCACAACTTCCTGCAAATTCCAAAGGGGAGGGAATCAGCCCCCCTCAAGCAATTTGCAATTCATATGCTCTTACTGAGGAGGGAGCAGAAAAGAGATCTTCAAAACCCAAACCCTGAATACATTGCACTGGTGGACTCAGAGTGGGAGTCCTAGGGATCACTGTGTGCAATTTAAGAAAATGTAATAACCTGGCTTGAATACTGACTAACCTCAATTGGACATCACAAACATGGATGCACTGAACTAAGAGCTAAGGCAGGAAACAATCCTTGAAAATGGGCAGCCAGTGGTTATGTACTGAGGCTAACCATGGCTGTGAAAATTTTTGGAGGTATGTGCAGACCTGACTGGAAGCTCAAAGTGACATCCAACATTTGAAAATAATTGGCACAGAATATTGGATACTATAAATTTCTTTTCCATCTAACAAAACTTTTGCCCTGACTTTTAGAACTTTATGGGTTGGAAGCTCCCCTTTTGGGAGCCACTGCAGGGATCTTTTTCTGCTGCCTCTATTAGTGCCTTTCCTTTTTGCATTAACAGTTTAAAAGCTTGTTTATTAAGTCTTCCTGACCAGAACAATTTTAATCTTGTGCCAGTAAAAGTGTGCCACTCACACTCTTATGGCATAAAGGGGGGATATTGTGGGAATAATCCAGAGAAAGAAATATTTTGGGAAATATTAAAAAGGCAGAATATATTTCCCCAAAGGAATAATGGAGAAGATCTTTAAAAAAGACAGAAACCAGTCCCCAGAAATCAGTCCCAGCCCCTAGGCAAAGACCAGCTTTTAGAAATGCAAATTCAATAATCCATTCAGGAAAGCTGGAGCCAGGAAGCTATTAGGAAAACAAAGACACCTAAAATCTACATACCCCCATCCAAATTCTAAGGACAGGAGACATAATAGGATTAACCCACTAATACCAAAAGGGCACACTCAGACTCAGGTCAAAATACAGTACATGACACAGGAAATACAAAGCCTCAAACAGGAACAGGAAACAACCTCAAGAGCCCCAGAAGTTATAAAAACCCACCACACCCTGCTACATGTGGTCAGTTTTTCCAGAGCCATCTTTCTGTCTGGCATTCCTCTTCAATAAACTGCAACCTTCTTTCTAAAGCAGTCTCCATTTTGATTATTCCCAGCTTGGACTGGACCCTGATGAAGATTTTTTTTCAACACTTGGTTTAGTTTGGCTGCAGCAATTAGTCCCTGTCTGTTTTTCGTTCTTTGTAGTGCCATCTCCCGTTCTCTGTTTTTTCTGTATGAAAATTTTAAAAATGGTGAGCACAGGGCACCAGCCCCACAAAACCCTCTCTAAGATCACCCAACATTGATAGGGCAAGGCACTAGAATAGTTTTTATTGGTATTTGGTGTAGTGATCCAGATAGCTTGATGACGATGGTTACATGTGAAATGCCCAGTACTGTTCTAAGCCAGAGACCCCAACTGAGAATGTGCCATTCAACCATTTGGAAAATCATCAGTGACATGATAGTAATATTCCAGCATTTGAGGGGCTGCCACAAAGAAGAGGCGGTCAGCTTATTTTCCAAAGCACCAGAAGGCAAGACAAGAAACTATGGATGGAAACTAATCAAGGAGAGAAGCAACTTGGAATTAAGGAGAAACTTCCTAACAGTGAGAACAATTAACCAGTGGAACAGCTTACCTTCAGAAGTTGAGTTGGCTTCATCACTGGAGATTTTAAGAAGAGACTGGACAGCCACTTGTCTCAAATTGTATAGGATCTCCTGCTTTAACAAACGGTTGGACTAGAGGACCTCCAAGGTCCCTTCCAGCTCTATTCTGATTGAAAGGATTTTCTAACTCTAAATAAATGTAGAATTCACATCCAGCACTTATCATTCTCACATGTTCCATGTTGTGGAAACCTCTCATCAGAAAATGAGAGTGGAGAATGGAACATTTCTTCAAGTGGGAAGGCACTTCCCCCTCCTTCTGCCCCTTCTCCCATTTCCTCCCTCTCTTTTCTTTTCGTAAGGAAATATCAGAAAATGAGAGTAGAGAATGGAGAATGGAGCATTTCTTTCCCTCCTCCTCCATTTCCTCCCACCTCTTTCCTTTCCTTGCAAACATCTGCTAGGCAGGCTAGCCCTAATGATGAGCTCCACAGTTCCCTTGCACCTTGGGTCAGGGATGAGACAATGTTTTCTCTGGTGAGTGGGGGGGGAAGTACTTCTTCACCTCACTGCTTGGTTTAAATTGTCCTACAGCAGTAATTCCCCTCACCACGAGTTGTCCCCTTACCTGCATCCTGTTGGCTGGCACATTACTAGCTGATGTTTCTTTTATTGGTTCATCAAGTTGTTTCCATGTCAGTTGCCTGGGGCAATTTGTCCCAGCTGTGTGTCCATCCAGCCATTCCCACATAGTCATGCCCACTGGTCTGTTTCAACATGGCTGCGCCAAGTCATTTTGCCATGCCCACTCATCCCTGCGACTGTCCACTGTGAATCGTCCCATTCCATCATGCACTTACTTTTCTTTCTCAGAAACAAAGATACCATGCAGCTATTATTAGCATTAGATCCTCCCTGCTAGGTAGCATATCGGGCAGCAAGGGCTCTCCAGCATTTTTGGTCTTGGGTGAGTACCTCAGCATCTTCCCATGTCATGTTTAGCGTCTTTACATCTTCCATGAATGTTGTTTACCATGTATTTTGAGGGTATCCTCTTGGTTGTTTGGCATCGGGGGAGGTCCATTTAATTGCTATCTTGGGAATTTGAGAATATGACCAGCAAGTTGGAGTCTTCTGTATGTGACAATATTATGTAGTTTGCAGGAAAAACTCTCTTGGAGCATATCTTCATTAGTAATATGGATGGTTTGCTTGGAAAAAGACAGCTTCTGTACATAATGCTTCTTCAAATCTAAAGGCAAAAAATAAAAAATAAACAAAACAATCACAGATCAAGTTTTAATATAGAGTTTTGAAATATGCATGCAAGGACTAAAAATTCTGTACATGTTCATATGAAAGTGTGGTAGGAGGTTGGAAGGAATTAGGAAGATTGCTATTTTTGTCCCCACAACTACAGGAACAATATACTTTAAAAGAAACTGCATTTCTGAGACTTGTGCCAAAATATTTATTCCTAAATGGATTGTTCTTGTTAAAAAAAAAGAGCTGTATGCAACAAAATTTCATTTTAATATATGCCAATTAGTGTACATTCAAAATAACAATAAAGTTTCTATTCTATTCTATTCCATTCTATTCCATTCCATTCCCTTCCATTCGCTTCCATTCCATTCCATTCCATTCTATTCTATTCTATTCTAAAGATGAAGCATGGTGTCAGAATCCATATCTGTCTGATTTCATACTTACCTTGCTTCTTCCTCTGATCCAAATTCCATTCTCTTCTCTCCCTGGGTTCTGCCATACTCCTAGAGGGGAGGGGAGGGGAGGGAATGATCACGGGTTTATTGCCTTAGCTTCCTCTATTGCTAAAATGTAACACTTTGCTCTCCTGCACTATTTCTCTCTGTAAACTCCTCTCCTTAAACTGTCAACTAGAAAAGGGGGAGGTAGAAAGATTACGTCGGAGGCCGTTTGCCAAATTGAGAGGCGAGAGTTCTCTTCCACGCTTCTTAGTGGATTGGAAACGTCAAGGTTGGTCTTGACCGGACTACAATAGAAGGGAAAGGGTACTACCTGAATTGTGGACCTTTAACCGTGGTTTGAACTGTCCAGGTGAACTATGGGGTGGAGTTTGCTTGGTGATCTGAGCAGGAAAACCTCAGATCCTGTCTAGTATGCCTGCTATCAGCTTCTCCTAATAAAAGTTCCTTTTGGAAGAATCTGCTTCCATGAGTTCTGCTTTCTTGGGATGAGGTGTTGAAGTGGGTCCTGACACATGGGCTTATAACAAAATACTGACATTATCAACTGCAGTAGTATACATAATAATAAACTGTTTGAAAGTAGTGCAAGTTATACAGGTTATTTCATTCCTGTTCTTGTATCTTGATGCTGATGGACTGTAGGTTGTTCCATCATTTATTTAAAAAGATAAAGAAGTGAACATTAGAGGATTTGAATGTGAAGGAATAATTGGAAATTGGCTTTGCTAGTTAGAATAACTTTTTGCTTTTGCTTTTTTGTGTGTGTAAGATAACTGTTGTTGTTTTTTCCATTCAATGAACTGATCATAAATACTTTTATTTCTTTGTCAAATCATACTGGAGTTCACAAGCACTTATCTTCTTACCACCAGAATCCATCACTCACAATGTTCTATTTAAAACCTGGTGCGTTTCAGCCAGACATGTTTTCTCTCCACCCTCCCCCCCCATCTCATTTCCTATCCATGTAGTTATTCAGAAAATCATGATTTCATGTGGCAATAAAGGTTGATGATGTGAGGACTTTCTCTTTGGCAGTGAAAGTGATTTGATGTACACCGGATTTTTACTGCAAGATATTTTGTATTTCATTAGTTCTTAAAAGAACTTTGTTGCTCTATTATATTTTTGTATTGTATTTTTGGTGTGTTTTTTTTTAAAGAGAACTTTCCCTTTTTTGTCTATAAACTATCTGCTGTGGAAATTATTGTCTCAGTTTCTTCTGTGGTTACTTTGTTATGGAATATTTACTCGCTTTATCCTTGAGAAGGAATTGCCTACAATTTGCTCTGAAAGTTCAGCCATAAGAGGGACTTGGATAATATTAAAATTATAGCAACAATACATTAAGGACTCTGAAAATTATATATCTTATATTTTTTTACAATGCCCCCCCAAAGATATAAAAGAAAGATAGAAACTGGATGATTCTAATGTTAAACCTTGTTGGAAATGTTTGAAAAAAAATTGATTTTCAATTTACAAGCTTTGAATGAAAATTAGATAAAAGATTTGATAAATTAACAACAGTCTTAAATCAACATAAAGATGGTACCCAGATACAGGTAACAGCAGCTAAATCAGACCTGCAATTGGGTTGACCGCGATCTAATTTGTTATTAACAGATTTGAAAGAGAAGGAGCTTTGTTTGAATATTGGAGGGTCATTTTATTAAAAAGGTTTAATCATAACAGAGATGACAGAATGGATGAGTAACAAAATAACAGAGTTGGAAGAGACCTTGGAGGTTTTCTAGTCCAGTCCCCTGGTCAAGCAGGAGATCCTATACCATTTCAGACAAATGACTGTCTCATCTCTTCAAAAGCCTCCAATGATGGATCACCCACAACTTCGGAAGGCAAGACATTCCACTGGTTTATTATTCTCACTGTTAGGAACTTTCTCCTTAATTCCAGGTTGCTTCTCTCCTTGATTAGTTTCCATCCATTGTTTCTTGTCTTGCCTTCTGGTGCTTTCGAAAATAGATTGACTTCCTCTGTTTGTGGCAGCCCCTCAAATATTGGGAAACTGTTATCATATCACCAATAGTCCTTCTTTTCACAGGACTAGATATATCCAATTTCTGCAATGTTCTTCATATGTTTTAACTTCCAGGCTACTTTGTTGCTCTTCTCTGCACTCTTTCCTGAGTCTCAACATCTGTTTTATATTGTGGTGTGTGATAAATTGGACTTTCTTAGGAAAGGTGGTGGAGATTGTGGAATAGTTTTATTATATGCAACCAGAAGACAACTGTGCTGTGCTTCAATTCATAGGAAAACCTACTGAACAACCAGTGATTTTGGGGTTATGATTTATGATTTTGAGGAATGACATGCAACTATTTGGAAGGATTCCAGTTATAATTTTAAGGAAAAAAATTATTATCAAGAATCAGTCAATGATATTTGATCCTGGACAGATTAGAAACAATGATTGCAGTGAGTTTATGGTAATTTAGAAGATATTTATGGAATTTCTGTGAGTTAAATACAATAATAGATCATTAACAGGGGGCTTTGAATTTAGTGTTTTGTTGGGATTACTTGTTCTTTTATACTGTAGACAGATGGTAGGCCAACTGGTTGATAATATATAATACCTTAATGGAATGGAATAGAATAGAATAGAATAGAATAGAATAGAATAGAATAGAATAGAATAGAATAGAATAGAATAGAATAGAGCTGGAGGGGAACTTGGAGGTCTTCTAGTCCAGCCCTCTGTTCAAACTGGAGAATCTATACTATTTCAGACAAGTGACTGTCCAGTGTCTTCTTAAAAATCTCCAGGGATGGAGCACCCATGATTTCTGAAGGCAAGCTGTTCCACTGGTTAATTGTCCTCACTGTTAGGAAGTTTCTCCTTAATTCCAGGTTGCTTCTCTCTTTGATCAGTTTCAAACCATTGTTTCTTGTCTTGCCCTCTGTTGGTTTGGAGAATAGTTTGACCCCCACTTCTTTGTGGCAGCCCCTCAAATATTAGAATACTGCTATCATGTCACTCTTATTTCTTCTTTTTTTTAGACTAGCCAAATCCAAGTCCTGCAGCCGTTCTTCATATGTTTTAGTCTCCAGGCCTTTGAGCATTTTAGTTGCTCTTCTCTGAACTTTTTTCAAAGTCTCAACATCTTTTTTGTAGTATGGTGACCAAAATTGGTTGCAGTATTCCAGGTGTAGTCTTACTAGGGTTTTATAAAGCAGTACTAATATTTCACTTGATCTTGATTCTATGCCTCTGTTTATACAACCCAGGATTGTATTAGCTTTTTTGGGTGCTGCTACACACTGCTGGCTCATAGACAAGTAATTGTCCACTAGGACTCCAAAGTCCCTCTTACAGTTCGACAAAAACTCGGATTAGACATGAATTTAGAAACTAAAAAGGTCGGATTTTACATTTTGAAACAAAAAGAGGTGTAATTTTAAGTAAAATGAAATCCTAGGTCTCAAAATAAATTTAAACTGTGTACTTAAGTCATGAATGTAAAGTTGTTGAATAACGTTATTCCTGGTTTACCTGTTGTCAGTAATTCACATTACCCCGGGCCAGGTGGGAACACCCAAATCTTTTAAGTGGGCTTTATACCTTAACATTGTGCTCACCTCTAGCATTCTGGTGCCACCCAATAGCCATCCCATTTCCCTTTCTTGGGACTGACCTCTGGGTCAGCTCCCTATTCCTGGACTGACCATTAGGTTAGTTCCTTATTTTTCTACTGTTGTCCTGGTTACCGAGCCAGTTTTCTGTTCTTCCTTGTCCTTGCTCTGACCACTACTTTCCTCACTATTATTTCTACTCGTGTCATTGTACCCGTGAAAAAGGCTCAATTCCTCAATTTCTATGCTATCTAGTTCCACACTCTGTTCCTGTGGAGAAATGTGTGCCAACCACAATCTTTCACCATCTATTGCAAAGGTCACAGTTCTTCCATTTACTAAATATGTCTCAGCAGACACTGATCTTTATTTTAATTGAATATCAAAGAATTTATACAGAAAGAATTATTAAGATATTTTTTCCTTTCACAACTTCAACAACTTCCTCACTGAAATGCCAAAAGAAGAAGAATTTATTGTTTATTGGAGGTAAATTACTCTCAGTCCCATGTTAATCATTTGGATCCAACTAATCCATTTTATAGTGATTACTAAAATAAAGTTAGTAAAGTAAATATTAATAGTATTATAAATGCTATAGAATCTTATTCAGGTACTATAGAGAACAGATTATCTTTCATGTTAATTTGTCAAGAATTGCTGCACAAGAGGTTTGTTAACATTGGCTTTACAATACATACATTAAACAAACCTCTAGAGAAAGAATATGGAAAGAGACAAGAGGTAGCCTTAGGTTCTATGCAGATGACTTTTTAACAATAACAAGAAAAAGAAACTTGCTGCAGGGAATAGAGATATCTATCCTTGATTTGAGCTTCCATTAAAATTTCATCAACAATTGGAAAGGGATTCAAGGCTGATGGTGAAGTCTGATTTCTCATGCCCCACTTCAGATAGCATCTATAATTTATTAATTATGCTGGATAAGAAGTATCTTTCCCACTTATTCTCCATTTTTACCAATATATTTGAAAGATATTGTTTACAATTCTTTCTCTTTTTTTCCCTTTTTAAAACTTTATTTCTGTGGCTTGCAGTAACAACTCATGCAAGAAATGCATGCTGTGCTCATAATAATATTAATTGGCAATGTTCAGGCAATGGAAGATTGCAAAGAAAAATTGAATTGAGTATTTATTTATTTATTATACCAACCTTCATCAATAGTCTCTAACCATCAAAAACAGCAAAGCTAATAATGAACTAATAATAAATTACAATAGTTAAAATTATGTCATAGAAAATATTAAAATCAGCTTTGATTACTTTATTCTTTTTAAAATGATTTTTGCATAATGCTTTGGAGTTGAAATTGATGTTTAACCATCAAATCCAGATGACAGTTCAGATTAAAGGATTCTCAAAAGATGGGTGCCCAGCTTTGACTTAAAAATATTCAGTGACAGATATCAATCTCTTTCTGCAATTTATACCATTCTTTGTCCCTGATGCCATAAAGTTTGGGACTACTGAATTTAAATCTAATGCAATTGGATTCCAATTCAGTAACCTTCTTCAGATAATTCTCACACCTGCCATACAAATATACTCTTTGCTTGCCCTAGCCAAAAGGATTACTTTAAACAAAGCTACTTGCAGTGAGTAAAAAAATAATTATCATAATTATTGTACTGTAATGTAATAATAATTCTTAATATAGGCTCAGTTAGATCCACTCTTCATTTGGCATTCTAAGCTGTTTCATCTCTTAGAGTGTTTCAAGGAGCTCTCAGGATTATGACCAAAAGAGCCCACACAGGTCCCATCAAATCCAAGACTATCACTTTCCCCTCTTTGGAGAGCATTGCAGCTTTAGTCAACCCATACAAATCTTTCACAATCCATACAGTGTTGAGGCAGACATATCAAAATAGGTCTTCCCTGCTAACAGCAAGGAACACCTACCACAGGGGTCCCCAACCCCGGGGCCACAGACCACTACTGGGCCTTCAGCCTTTCAGAACTGGGCTGCAGAAGTGACAGGCACGCCCATCCCCACTCACGCAAGCAGCAGGCAAGCATGTGTGTGCACAATCCATTCACCTGAGGGGCAGGAGCATGTATCCGCTACTTGCACAAATGGAGCTGCACATGCGGGCATGCTTGCCCACCACGCATGCCGAACCATCCCTTCTCCTCCACTAGTCTGCAAAGCTGAAAAGGTTGGGGAACTCTGATCTAGAGAGAACTCCAAAGCTAATAGAAAGTTATCTGACCATAACAAGATGCTAATAGCAACATTCCCAAACTTCAAATCATATTCTAGGTGCCTTAAGACAAAAAACAGATCTAACAGATGACTACCACTGTCAACGCTGCAAATACTGTATATTCTTGCTTTGACAATATGCAGAACTGTCTGGTATTTTTATAGTTAAACCAGGCAACAGGGAAAAAGGGAGGAGAATAAGGATAGCCCGGGAAAAAGAAACCGGAAGTAAATCACATCTTCCAAGTTGATTGGAAGATGTGAACCATGACCCCAAAATAAGGGGGAGGGAAATGCTTAGAATGTATATGCGTAATGGAAGAGAAGCCAGACCTAAGCATTTCCACCATGCTGTACTGACGTCTCTGTAACCTTAATAAATGCTTTTAGGGAAAAATATGCCTGAAAGTCCCTTTAAGTGTTTCGTTAATCAGACACATGACATCATGCTTAGGTCCGAACTCCTTTTAAAACGATCTGGGGTCCTGAACTCCATCCACTGCCTCTAGGCTTGAGAGGAGCTGGTAAAGATTCGGAGATCTCCTCATGGAGAAAAAAAGTTTGTCTGAGACCAGCCCCCTGGCTGCAACAGTTTCCCCGGGGGGGGGGAAGCGACAGCCGGCAAGCCGGGGGAGAGAGGAATCTGGCAGATTTCCTAGCTGAAAGCAGAAATGGTGAGTCACAGTCCTAAAGACGGAGGGAATCCCAAATTGAGGCCTTTCCAGCAATGGGCAGGGTGGCATAATCAGCAGCAACTGAGCTTACCACAGCTAATAGAGGCCTTGCAGCAGCTTGAGGTGATGCAAAAGCCAGGAGAGCTACAGCCGGTCAGCTTGCAGATGGGGGAGGCCCAGCATGTCCAGCAACCATTGAGGGGCCTACAACAGCAGAGGGCATCACCACCCCCTGCAGTCCAACAGCAGAATACACCACTACAACCCCCACTTGCACAGTCACCATTGGGAGGCCTGAAGCAGCAGGGGGAACCACCAGCTCCCGCTGCCCAGCAGCAGAGAGCCCACCAACCATGGGATTGGCAGGCAGGATGGGGCCAACTGCAACTGGGGGCACCATGTCAACAGCAGGGAGCCCAGCAGCCATGGGACCAACAACCAGGGTGGGGCCAGCAGCAACAGCCCCAGTGGGGGCCGCAACAGCCTGTTTTTGCACCATCCTTCAATGCAACCTTCGATGGAGACCCAGAGAAGCTGATTTTTTTTCTCAACCAAGGGCGCTCTCACTTGAATCGCTGGGCCTACCACTATCCGGACCCAGGTGCCATAGTCGACATATTTGCATCCAACCTAGAGGGAGAAGCAGCTGAATGGCTGAATAATTTATATAGTGAGCAAGCCCCCGAATTGGAAGATCCCCACCTTTTCCTCTTAGATCTGAAAGAACGATTTGAGGACCCATCCATAGGCCTCAAAGCAGCAAGACAAATTCACAAAATAAAACAAGCCGGGAGGCCTGCCCTGGAGTACGTGTGAGAGTTTCACAAGTTAGCAGGCCGAACAGAGGGGTGGTCCGAAAAATCCCTGGTTCAATACTTTGTTGAGGGATTGGACAATCACCTCTCTCAGGCTTGCATCTACCGAGAAGTACCTGATCGGCTACAGGAGTGGTACCAGACAGCGGTGAAGCTAGACGTTAAGCTCTCTCGCTATAAGAAGCCTCCCCCACATGAACCCGAGCAGCAACCAGAGCTACCCGGACAGCAATCACCCCCATGAAAGCCCTCAACTATGGCAATGGCTGAAAGACCCAAGCCACCAACACGCCCTTCCTTTAAGTGTTTCCGGTGTAGACAAGAAGGACATCGAGTGGCCACCTGTCAAATCCCCTACCCCCGACGGCAGAGCAGACCAGAACCAGCAATGCGAAAGAAACCTGCTCAGCGGCTAACGAGAGAAAAATCCAACCGGCTCACGCAGGAACCTGTCACCCAGATTACACTCCCCACACAGGAGGACGCTGGGACTCTGGTTGGACCCGCCCCTGCTCTACCCTCCTTTGACAGTGACGATGAAGGAGAGAATGACCCGATGGTGAGTCAACAAATCCCGCCATTTTCACTGGCCGCCAAGCTTATAATCCCTAAGTCTGGGGCACAAATGGACTTAAATGTGCTAATTGATACTGGATGCACTCACTGCATTATTAGTCGGCAGTTTGCAATGAGAATGGGCATACGGGCAAAACAGCTTTCCAAACCGGTGAGGTTTGAGCAAGCCGATGGCTCCCTGATGGGAGGGACTCTTGTCACACAATTAACTGAGCCCTTACGCCTAGAAATAGGTGCACACTGGGAATTTATTCGTTTCCTGGTGGCTCCAAAAATGACTGAGACAGTAATCCTAGGGTTAGCCTGGTTAGACAAATAGAAACCATTCATCTGGTGGGAGAAAGGAATGAGAACCATGAGACTACCTATAGGGCCTAATCCCCCTCTTGAGTCAACGGATGTTGCAGGGCACCTTAGGCCACCCAATGAGCGAGCGCACATGGCTGCCTCACCGCCTCCCTGCGAACCAGTCATCCCCAATGAATACCGGGACCTGGCGGAGGCTTTTAGTGAAAAAGAATGTGATGCCCTACCCCCTCACAGACCCAATGACTGCTCCATCGAACTGGTGCCAGGAGCCAAACTCCCACGACCAAGAATGTATGCTATGTCCCCCCTCGAAATGGAGGAAATGCAGTGATACGTGAACAAAAACCTAACGAGGGGGTTCATTGAACGGGCCAAATCCACCGTGGGAGCCCCTGTGTTGTTCAAAGAAAAAAAAGATGGGTCTCTTCGTCTCTGCGTGGACTTATTCCCAGAGTTACGACATTCACACCTCTTGTTTATGGGTGAGGGGGAGGATTTCCTGAATAATTGGGTAGACCGATTCCCCTCACAGAAGTGATTTAATCTGGACTCTCTCCGTATAATGGCCCACTCCTATTTTCTCCCTCTGCTCACCTTTTGACGGATCAACTGTCCTATGGGGAGCTATCAGTTCAAAGTCATACCATTTGGCCTATAGGGGGCCCCAGCTGTATTTATGCAGTTGATTAATGAGGTCCTACATGACCACTTGTACAAAGGGGTTTTGGTGTATCTCGATGATATCCTGATATACAGCACGAATATGACTGATCACATAAAGCTGGTGAGAGAAGTGTTAAAGAAACTATTGAATGCCAAGCTTTATGCCAAATTGTCGAAATGTGAATTTCACCAAACCCAGTTAGACTACCTTGGTTACAGAATTTCCAATGAGGGTATTGAAATGGATCCAGCCAAGGTGAAAGCTATAATCGAATGGCAGCCCCCAAAGACTTGCAAACAGCTCCAGAGCTTTTGGGGTTTTGCCAACTTTTATCGTCAATTCATCCCCTCTTTTGCCGAGATTGCCCTACCCCTTACAGAACTACTCAAAACAGGCAAAGGAGGAGGGAAGCCACGACCGGGCCAACCACTAGCATGGAAAATGGGCTGTCAAACAGCTTTTGAAAATTTAAAGAGACTATTCGCTGCTGAACCGGTCCTAAAGCACCCCTGCCCAGGGGAACCCTTTGTGATCCAAGCCGATGCCAGTGATGTGGCAGTTGGAGCTGTGTTACTGCAAAAGAACAAAAATGGAATCCTGCAACCCTGCACCTACACCTCTAAGAAATTTACTGAGAGCGAGCAGAGATGGGCAATCTGGGAGAAAGAGGCCTTCACGATTAGATGGGCACTATTAAACTGGTGACACTATCTGGAGGGGAGCAAGGTGCCATTTGAGGTATGGACAGATCACAAAAATTTAGAAGCACTGAAAACTCCCCGCAAATTGTGCCCAAAGCAAGTGCGATGGGCACAGCTTCGACTTCACTCTAAAGTACATACCAGGAGGAAAGAACTTCCTAGCTGATGCGCTATGCCGGCTACCCCAATAGAAGAGCGAACGGGAAGAGTTTAACGAGGCAATTATCCCCAATCTGCAAACTGCCACTCAACTTACACCTTGCAGGGTCCCCAATCCTGATGACCCTGGAGCAAAGAAAATAAAACGAGAACTCCTCACCGACCAATGGTTCAAAGATAATCAGACCTCCCTAATGTACAGGGATGGTCTGGCTTACATGGGGGGAAAACTATATTTGCCAGAAGCCCTCCGTCTTAATGCTCTCAAACACAGCAATGATGTAAAACAGGCTGGACACTTCGGATATTTGAAAACCCTACACCTCACCCGCTGACAATTCTGGTGGCCGGGGCTGAAAAAGGATGTGGAAAACTATGTAAAAAGTTGTACTGTATGTGCCACAATGAAAAGAATCCCAGGGAAAACCCCTGGATTACTGCAACCGTGGCAGACCCTTCTCAACCATGGGAAGAAATAGCTATGGACTTTATAGTAGACCTACCTGAAAGTAGTGGAAACACTGTCATCTGGACTGTAATAGACCTGTTCTCGAAGCAGGCTCATTTCATCGCCTGCAAAGGACTCCCATCTGCCCAACGACTGGCCAAATTGTTCCTGAAACATGTCTACCGGCTGCATGGCACCCCTAAGCGGATAATTTCGGACAGGGGGGTGCAGTTCACAGCGAAGTTTTGGAGAACTTTCCTTACATTAATTGGTTCATCTCAAGGTTTATCATCTGCTTTTCATCCGGCCACCAATGGGGTTGCGGAAGCCGCTAACAAAATGGTGGAGCAATATCTTAGGTGCTACGTTTCTTACCAACAGACAAACTGGACTGATCTTCTCCCTTTTGCGGAGGTGGCGTACAACAATTCTGTGCACAGCAGCACCGGTTACATGCCTTTCAGAGTGGCCACAGGAAAAGAATTCAACCCAATACCTGAATATCCTCAGATGCTCTCTGCTTCCCAGACACTTGACCAGTGGGTGAGGCGGTGGGAAGAAGTTTGGAGAAACACAAAAACTGCTTTAAAAAAGACTTTTGAAACCTATAAAAAGAAGGCTGATAAAAAGAGGGCTCCCCAAAGAACATTCCAAGTTGGGGAAAAAGTTTATTTGTCAACTAAATATTTACGCCTCAAGTTGCCCAGCAAGAAATTGAGACCAAAGTTCTTGGGGCCTTTCCCCATAGTAAGGATCATCAACCCAGTCACAGTAGAGCTAAAACTCCCTAAACTCTTAGGGAAAATTCACCCAGTTTTCCATTGTAGCTTGTTGAAGCCATATCGGGACTCCACGTTAAGACCTCCTCCAAAAAAGGCACCTGGGCCCCTTGTGGTTGCGGGACAGACCCACTATGAAGTAAAGCGTATTCTTGACTCTAGACTTTTCAGAGGGAAATTGCAGTATCTAGTACAATGGAAGGGATACCTGTTATCCGAAGCCACCTGGGTGAAATCCAGTGAAGTAAAGGCTAATAGATTGGTCAAAAGGTTTCATGTGAAACACCCCAACAAACCGAAAGATAACCCTTAACATATGCTTTGGTTTGCTTTACAGGATCTGTCCTTTTTGTAAGGGGGGCTGGATGTCAACGCTGCAAATACTGTATAAAGAACGAAACTGTTATACGTCTTGACAGACCATAAAAATATCAATTTGGTCCGTTGTCCCTTTTTCCCTCCTCTTATTCCTATCGGGCCCTTTTTCTTTGGCCTTCTAAATCACATCTTCCAAGTTGATTGGAAGATGTGAACCATGACCCCAAAATAAGGGGGAGGGAAATGCTTAGAATGTATATGCGTAACGGAAGAGAAGCCAGACCTAAGCATTTCCACCATGCTGTACTGACGTCTCTGTAACCTTAATAAATGCTTTTAGGGAAAAATATGCCTGAAAGTCCCTTTAAGTGTTTCGTTAATCAGACACATGACAACCACTCTATGTTAGGCCTTCAATAATATGAGTCCTGTTCTGTTTCCAAAGATGAGGCATGAGACGAAGCGGAGTAACAAAAAACAGTCTTCCTTTATTGCAATTCACCAACAGAACAGAGAACAAAAATGGCGCAAGCCCTTTTATATTCCCCTGGCAGGGACAGCGTCAGCCAATCATTCCACGGCATTCTCCCGCCTTGCGCATGCGCACAAGGCTGGAGACAGCCTGTCTGGTCCTGGGCAACCATGTGGTCTGCCTGGGCCCTTCTGCAGCTTCCTGAGCCTGCTGAGTCATTCAGCAGGTTCAGGACACAACACCCCTACCCCCTTGGATTAAACAATAAGTACACACTTATTATTTGTACATCCATACACATATACACGTGTTCAATTGAGCATGTTGTTATTTCTAAATACAGTTATGCCTGCTCACAGGCAACCCAAGATTTACATCTCTTTATTCCAACAATAATACATCATACTTTATAGTACCATAAAATATAACACCCTTCTTTTGAGTGTGTTCTGATTGATAGAGAACTACTAGGCTTCCCCCATACTTGACAGGAACCTCATATAGTCCTTTAAGTGTTTGGGTGGACCCTTGGCCTGCTCTGACCTTCTTGGAGCCAGTGTGTGTGCCTGGCCTGCCAGCTCGCTTGCCAGGCTAGGCAGACCAGGACTTTGATGCCCCATAGATCCAGGTGATCCCCCACGCTGCTGACTGGCTGGATCCTCTGAACCCAAACCAGAGTTCCTTGGGGGGGATTTCCCCAAGTCCAGTGGTGGGGTGGAATTCCCCAAGACCACAATGGACCTCTCTTGGGAGCACTGTCCTTCGAGCCCAAGACCAGCACGTGGAGTGGCCTGAGAAGCCGATTGACAGCAATGTCCCATTGACCTGGTGCCTGTGCTAGACTCAGGAGCCGCCTCCATGGCACAACCCCCATCTGGAACACGTGCTGCAGCATGTGAAGGTCTGCTATGGTGGAGATACTGTGGTCCACAATCGTAATTGTGGTCCTCCTCCCCCCCGAGAGCAGAGCCAGGAGTGGAAGTGTGGCTGCGAAGCCTCCAGCGCAGTTGGTCAATGTGACATCAGATCACACGACCATCATCCAAGGCCAATTCATAGGACAGCGGCCCAGAAAACTTGCATACCACTGCTGTTATCCAGAGATGTCCAGGTCCATAGTTCCTTGCCCAGACCGGATCGCCCACCTGTAATCTCCTAGGTGCTCGCGGCTGTGACACCTGGGAAGCCACCCGGTCTGGGTGCAACCTGTCCAGTTTCGTGATGAGGCGGCGACCCCAGCAGAGTTCTGCTGGGCTCTTCCCAGTGGCTGTGCAAGGTGTGGTGCATTGGCAAAGAAGAAAGTCAGCTAACCTGTGATGCCAGCTGCCATGAATGAATCTTTTGAGAGCATCTTTAGTAGTGCACACCATCCTCTCAGCCTGGCCATTGGAAGCTGGATGGAACGGTGCTGAAGTGGCATGCCAGATCAAGTTGGCCTGTAGAAAAGCCTGAAACTCAGAAGAAGTGAATTGGGGTCCGTTGTCAGAGACAAGGACGTCTGGAAGCCCATGGGAGGCAAAGACCCCTCTCAGCACCTGGATGGTCCTAGCAGTAATAGTGGAGGAGACAGGAACGACTTCTAGCCACTTGGAATGGCTGTCCACGAGGAGAAGGAAGAATTGCCCCTGAAAGGGCCCAACATAGTTGATATAAACCCTCGACCAAGGGGCATGTGTCTCCTCCCACCTATGTACAGGAGCCTGAGGCATTTCAGGCCTGGACTGTTGGCAAACAGTACACCTGTGGACCTGGGCCTCGATCTCTTTATCAAGCCCAGGCCACCAAAGATGGCTGCGCGTGAACGCCTTCGTCCGGACAATTCCGGGATGTCCCTCATATAGAGAGAGCAAGACTCTAGTCCTCAATGAGGCTGGGATCACTTCCCTGCTACCCCATAGGACACACCCTTTGAATGTGGAAAGCTCGTGCTTCCTTTGCCAAAAGCTCTGGAATTCTGCACCAGGACACGTGTCAGGTCATCCTGACAGCACCCGTGTCAGCACGTGTGTTAGCGTGTGATCAGTGGCAGTTTCAGCAGCCACGTCCCTAGCATTGAGGGGAGACTCAGGCAATTCCTGAATGGAGAGAATGTGAAGAGCAGGAGCAGGATCTGCCTCTACCTGCTGTAGGGGTAATCTGCTGAGGCCATCTGCATGGCCCATTTCTTTGCCTGGTTTGTGCACCAGAGTGTAATCATATGCTGACAGGAAAATTGACCATCTCAGCATTCTAGGAGATATTATGTGAGGGGTTTGTTTGTTTATTGTAAACAAACCCAGAAGAGGCTTATGGTCTGTGTAGACCGTGAAGTGGCAGCCATATAAGAAGCCATGGAATTTCTTTATGCCAGCCACTATGGCCAAGGCTTCTCTGTCAATCTGCGCATAATTACGCTCAGCAGATGAAAGAGTCCTGGAATAGTAGGCCACAGGGACTTGTGTCCCATCAGCCTTTCAGCTAGATTCACAGATGACTCCCCAGCAATGAGGACGTCATCAAAGTAGGGGCAGACCCCAGGAATGCCACGGAGCGTTCGCTCCATCATGCTTTGGAAAATGCCCAGGGCTACATTAATCCCACTGCAGCCTTTTTACCTTAAAGGCTCCCCGGTGCGTCACAATTGTTTGGGCCTCAGCCGTTGCCTCATCAACTGGTAACTGTTGATAGGCCTGAGTCAAATCAAGCTTTGCAAAGATTCGCCCCCCTTTGAGGGAGGCCAGAATGTGGCTCACCACAGGCACCGGGTAGGCATGCTGCTGCAATGCTTTGTTAAGTGTACATTTATAGTCCACACAGATCCGGACTTCAACGTTGGCTTTCAGTGGCGTGACTATGGGGGTTTCCCATGGACTGCAGTCCACGGGTTCTAAGATGCCCTGCTGGAGCAGCTTGCCCAGTTCTGCATCTATTTTGTTTTTCAGGGCAAAAGGCACCCTTTGAGGCTTAATCCTGATGGGTGTGATGGCTGGGTCTAAACGTAAAGCAATGGGAGGCCCTTTGTATGAGCCAAGCTCTGAACTGAACACATCAGCAAATTCCTTGCAACTTCTGCAAGGCCTGACGTTTGCAGACTGTGAAGTCCAGTCACTTGAATCCCAAGGGCCTCGAACCAATCAAGTCCAATAAGACTCATGCGATCACCTCCAACTACCACCACATCTAGCAACCCTTCAAAATCCTTATGCTGCACCATGAGCATGGCTTCCCCCTTCACGCTGACTCTGGAATTTTGGAAGTCAGTGAGGATTAAATTGGATGGCCTGAGTTTAACTCGTAGGCCACTTCTACTGGAAATCTTTTTGAAAGTGTCTAGGGAAATGATCGATAAAGCGGACCCTGTGTCCAACTCCATTGAGAGGGGAACCCCCTGCAACTTCATGTCAATGTGAAGCTTCTTCCTAAGTGCCCTATGTGCCCCAGTTTTGAAAATGCTCCTGCGCAACGTGCAGAAACCCACCCTGTGTTGGCTGGAGACCCTGGTACCTTTCTGAAGCAATTCTCCCAAAGACCGGTCCTTCTGGTGACCCAAACAGATGGAGGCAATGTGACCTTGTCGGCCACATGCCCGGCAAATGGTGGAGTGGAACCGGCAGTCGGAGCGCTTGTGGCGTCCTCCACATCCAAAACACCGAGGGAATGCAGTTGCCTTGTCAGGACGCTCCTTAGGCCTCCTCTCCGCTGTCTGCTGAAGTCTGTCCACCTCCTCTTCTGGATCCTGTTCGGATTCCTCCTGAGCGACCTCTTGATGGACAGAGACTGCTGCTGGAGGGTTGCTGGCGAGCCGCAAGGCTTTCACAATGCCGCCTGCTGCTTCTTCAGCTGCAATCTCTCTCAAGGCATCTTGGAAAGAGACATTTTCTTTGGCGAAGATCTTCTGCTGCAGCTCATGACTTCTTAGTCCACAAACTAAATGATCCTGCAGCCTCTTTTCCAGGTCCTTGAATTCGCATGGCCTAGCTGCTTGTCGGAGCACAGCAATAAAGTCCGCAGCAGACTCACCAGGCCTCTGGTCCATCTGCTCAAAAGCGTGTCGCCATGAAATCACTGAGAGCTTGGGTTCGAAGTGTTTTCGCAGCATCTTCTTCAATTCAGCATAAGCAATTGATTCCAGTGGTGCTGGGGCAACCAGATTCTCAGCTATATCGAAAGTCTCTTGCCCACAGACACACAATAAAGTAGCAGCTTTGAGGCTGTCTTCCCTCACTTGATTTACTCGGAAGTAATTCTCCACTTGAGCCACATAGGAACTCCAGCGTTCTGGATGTAATGTATCAAATTCTGAGATATGGCCAATTTTGGACATTGTTGCTGCCCTGGAGCTTCATCAACGCCTCTAGCTGCAAGGTTTGAGAAGGGGTCCCTCTTGCCGAGCTCACCTCCAGCGTTCTTGTACTGGCAGGCAGAGTCGCAATCTCCGGACGCCGAACTTCCCAGCGCTTCAGGCCTCTCTTTGTGAGTCAGCCCAGTTTTTCTTTGTTGTTCTCCTTGCAGCGATCCCACCTTCATCGCCAATGTTCTGTTTCCAAAGATGAGGCATGGAGACGAAGCAGAGTAACAAAAAACAGTCTTTCTTTATTGCAATTCACCAACAGAACAGAGAACAAAAATGGCGCAAGCCCTTTTATAGTCCCCTGGCAGAGACAGTGTCAGCCAATCATTCCACGGCATTCTCCCGCCTTGCGCATGCGCACAAGGCTGGAGACAGCCTGTCTGATCCCGGGCAACCACATGGTCTGCCCGGGCCCTTCTGCAGCTTCCTGAGCCTGCTGAGTCATTCAGCAGGCCCAGGACACAACAAGTCCAAGCTATGATTTTTGCAGTAGCCATAAACCATCTCTGACTCTATACTCTGGAAGGCAGATTACATACATCTGGGGAACTCCAGTACAATCTAGCTATAAGTCGCTTTCAGTAAGAAAACCTACTTTGCAGCAGGGAGGCAGGTATAATAGGTACAACAACCCCATCTGATTTTTACATGATATTACTATCAGGGTCTTACAATCAGTTATTTGCAGGGCAATGCCTCTGAAAGCCATCACAGTGTCATGGATAACTAGTCATCCCATCAGCCTTGCCCTGGGAGCACAGCTGGTCCTACACTCAAATTCAGGAGGGCATATTTCTGATGGGAATATCCTGCCTTTGTGCCCAGCCAGGTCTTGATAATACATGCCAGATTGACCCTCCACTTACAATTAGATTTTGGATGAAGAATCCCTTATTGCAGGCTAACTTACATTCAGAGCAGCAACCCTGAATGACTGGATACTTGGGCAGAACAGAAAGGGATGGAATGCAGGTCCTCCAGAAATGTGTGCTGAATAGCAATCAATCTGATTGTGCTGCCAAAGAACCAGGATTGTTGCTGGTTCCTCGGCAGCACACTCACCAGATGTGAAACAAGAGCAACTGGGAATGACCCAAGATGACCCTAGGATGACCATGGACCTACATGGGAAGAAGAATCTTGACAGGTGCAATTTATACTTGTTCTTGGCTAATGGATTGTTTTTGACATAGTTGACTATTTTTGTGTTTCATCTGCATCCCTTTTATTGGTCATGTATATTATTAAAGTTTTAAAACTGTTGTTATTCTCGATATCACATGATGCTTTCGTTATATCCTACCTGGTTCACTTTTTTTTTTTCAAAATCCTACTTGTACTTTGCAATTAGCTTTTTATATTCAATCAATTCTTATCATTTCTGGCAGATTTATTTATTATTTGTTTGTTTATTTGTTTATTTGTTTTATCCCACCTTTATTATTTTATAAGTAAATAAGGTGGCAAGCATACATAATACTCCTTCCTCCTATTTTTCCTCACAGCAACAACCCTGTGACATGGGTTGGGCTGATAGAGAAAGTCCCCCAGGTAACTTTATGCCTCAGGTGAAATTAGAAATCACCATTTCCTGGTTTCTAGGCCAGCACCTTAATTGCTAGACCAAACTGGCTCTCTTATTGAGTTAAAACAATAAACACAATATAAAGACTGCTGCCTGGAATTATGTTACATTTCATAAGTAATTTTCCTTATCAAAATCCTGCCTGACCTTTGCAAATTAGCTTTTCACATTCAATCCATTTCTGTCATTTCCAACAGTTTGGCATTCAGCTTGCTTATAATGCTTAGGAGGCCAAAAAGACATATGCTATATTTCCTTTCTTAAACATTAATACAACAGCAGACACCATTCTGATTCCTTAGAATCTGGTTTGTTTTGAGTAAGAGTGAAGCACATTCTGAGCATGAACTCAGAGAAAATGCACATTATGACTTGGCATCTTGCATTCCCTTGGATTATGAGGCCCACAATTTTCTTATGAGACCTTGGCAGCCAATCAGGCAAGGGCTGAATTAATTGCAAACATTAGACATTGCAAAACCAACTATAACTCCTAGAAATCTTTTCCCCAGTTTTTCCTTAGTCCAGGCAGAATTTGCTGCCATTTCTGTCCCCTACACATTTCTCTCTCTTTAATTTGTCAATTAAAGTAAAGCAGGAGAAAGGGGAAAGGGGATCTTTTCACCCCTTCTAGGCAGGGGCTGCACTTGAGAGAAGTGGTTCTGCCGATACTTTTCATCCCTCTGTCAGCAGTAGGGCAAGCAGTGGACTGACTTATCTCACCTTAAAGTATCCCTTTACAGTTTTCATGATGCAATGCTGAAAATGAGGGGAAGAACCATTGTACCCCCATGACTTTGGAAATGCAGCACTGAAGTTGCAGAAATGCATTTAAATCAATGATATGCCAGTACAGCAGTGAAACTTGTCAGGAATGCTCTGGCAGCTGGCAAGATGTGCCTAAACCATGGAGGATGGTAGTTGGTAACTTTTGGGTGGGCAGTGCTGATTCATGATATAACCAGTAGTGTAGAGGTCCAGCAATGGATGTTTTTAAATGGCCACTGACTCTACTTCTGCCAAACGGAAACAGCCCAAATGGCCAAGGACCAGGATAAGTAGCCTGAATCAGTAATCAGAATAAGGCAATTTTGCCTTGGAAAGATTTGCCACATGCTGACCACATAGTACAGCTTGTGCTGCTGGAAGGGGAAAAAACACCCTCTTCCAGTGGAGAAAGAAACTGCAGATGGAGGTTTTCTCCATGGTGAGTTGGAGGCCCATTGAAGAGCATTCATATTTTACATTTATGTTCTCAATAAATGGTCACAGGGTTGCTGTGCTGCAAGCAACAGATCACACATAAGAGCCCAGAGGTTAGTTTTGAAAGAAAGGGATGTCCAAACACCCTGATTGAGTATAATTGTTGAGAAATCTACCTATCTGATGTGTTAGATAAAGCTACAACTGAATATTTAGCAATTTTACTTCAATGCTTCATTAGCTGTGAGGCAAACAAGCCTCCTATTTCATCTGATAATTTCATTGTGCCAATTGTATTCAATTACCCAGGCTTACAGTAACTTCAAAGTATTTGCAATTATTTCAAGCCTGCAAGGTACTCATTATACCCAAAAATTATCTATGAGTCTGTTTTCTCTCAAGCCTTTTCTCCCTTATCACCTAGTAGATAAGTGGTTGTTTAAACTCCAACGCAAATTTGAATTGCTTGTGCAGGAGGTTATTAGTCTGGATAATGGGCTCAGGCAGGCTGTTTTTCCAGTAAGAGACACTGAGCTCTTTAAGTCATAAAGAGAGGAGTCTAATTTTAAGGGATCAAGTCCACTGGTTTCTCTTTATACCTACTGACCATTGGAATTATTTTTCTCTGATAAAAGAAAAATTCTTGTATTAAACCAATGTTCTTCCTTGTTATGATATGTTCTCTAAATCAGTGATTTTGCTGCTGGTCTAAGTGTACTGTTTTTGGAGGCAGATGGTTTGTAGTTATGTTTCTCATAACACACACAAAATACCAGAACAAAGTGGAACTACTCAGATATCTGCAAGCTTTCTCACATTCACACTGCTGTAACTCGAGGTTTGTCATTGCTGTTCCACTCTTCCCAAATGGAAAAATTACAGTCAGAGTTGATCAGAACAAATTTCTCAAGAAACCTCCGCCCCATAGCTCAGGTAAGCAAGGCAAATGTATAAAACAAGCTGCAACTATGGCATGGCTGACCCCTGTTGGTTATACACAGCTGCACTAGCATATGTAATTTTGTTGATACCTAATAGCAGCAGCAGCAGCCTGTCACCCTTGGAAATTTATCTGATCCAACCTCTCATCCAGTTTTCCATGTCTAGAGAACCACTTCAGCCAACAAAGACAGCAAGCAATCTTTGCAGATTTTTAGTAATTTGAAAGCCTATTATTTAAAGACTCTGCCACGATGGGCACGGTGCGAGATTGGGGAATTTTCTTGGGTTTTTTTCTTTTCCCTGTTGCAGCACAGATGGAAGACAGCACTCTAAAACATAGAAATGAAGCTTACCAAATCGTCACTTTCAAATGGCATCATGTCCAGGATCCTTATATTATTGCTCTCTGGATTCTCGTGGCCAGTCTGGCCAAAATTTGTAAGTCTGAAATTCTTCTTTGTGCACCCTTTTACCTAACAGATTAGTCTTTTATACTGGTTTTGGCTAATGCATTATTTTTAATAACTTTTATTGTTTGCGTATTGAATCGGGTGTTTTACCAGTTATTTATTTTAACTAAAAATACAGTTCTGCTGTTGCTTAAATATTTTACATTATACTTTCCCATTATCCTTATTCTCTGTCTTTTTTTCTCTACAAATGAAGTACCTTTTTTCTGACAATTAAGGAGAAAAAGATTAGCTGCATTAGGAACCATCTATCTGGAGGCATCTTCTAAACTTCCAGCTTGTACTTTCCATGCTGTACTGTACTTCTGAATAGATCTTAGAAACAAAGATAGCTATACTGAATAATCAATGCTGGGCATTATTAAGATTGAAAAATCAAATCATATCTGGTTTTCTAAATTGGAGATGTTGTGAAATACAAATATGTATTTTTCTATAAATGGACAACTGCAATATTTTGCAATTATTTAGAACACTTTTTCTAATCTATAAAGCATCTCTTCCAGAACTGTAGTAGCTTGAAATTAAAGACTTACCTCAAAATAAAATTTGGAAAAGGATGAATTCTGGCACTTTCAGGGACCATTCCATTTAAAAAAAGGATGAAATAACAATAGATCACATGATTTATAGATATTACAACTTATGTGGTGAGTTGGGTGGAGGATATTTTTGCATAGATTAATAATACAACCAAATTACACCAGGAAAGAACAAATTTCTAACTTATTCTAATAAACAAAGATCTACTTTGTTTATTAGAATTCAAACAATGCAAAAAGCGCAAAAAGAGGGAAAATCTAAGGATATTCTGAGGTGGCAGATTAATTTTAAATCTCAGTGTTTAATTCACTATCTTTCTTTATTTCAGCTGAGTAAAACATTTATTATTGGTACCCTAAAAGATTTGGAAATCAGCAAACTGCTTCTTTTCCCTGATCTATCTTGTCTGTTTGCTATAATATATGAAAAAAAAGAAAAGTATGGAGCAGAAGAAAGCACTTACGTTCTTAAGAGTGCATTCTTTTTATATGTATCCCAATTTCAATAAAGTTATCTCTACTCAAAAATATGGGTAATAAGAATGGATAACAAAATCTCATGATCTAAGAATCATAACTGATCAGAATAGGCGTTATTGAGCTATATCTGAAGTCAGCATTCTATATTCATTAGACCAAATAATGATGCTTAAAATTAGCAAAGAAAACCATCAATAAATGCCAATTTAATTTATCTTTTTATTTGTGAACGTCCCCTGTCATGGAAATAGATGTATTGTAGCCTAATAAAAAGGGGGAGAGAAAGAAAATATCGAGTATGGACTCTAACTTTGAAAAGGGTTTCCTGCCTCTAGACTCAATGGATAATTTATTTTATTATAGTCAACAAGCAGATCATATAAATTTAAAATCACAAACTATTCCACATTTAAAAGAAATAAGGAAAGTTATCATAGTAGCCATTAATCTTCTCTGATCCTGCAGAACACTATGCAATATTTGGCTACCTTGATATATATGAATCTGGGTCTTAACTTGTAAGCAAAATGTTTTTGTAAATATATCAGTACAGTAATAATACAAAGATCTTAAAAACAGGGCAGTGAGATAATACCATCTATCATCTAAAAACTGCATAATTTAGCAGTATCATTATACACACACACACACACACACACACACACACCATGACAGAGAACCTAGGGAAAGCTATGTTTGAAACAAAAGGATTCCCAAATGCCTATAAACTAAATATAATTGAATATAATTATTGTCTTAGTTATATATCTGATATGTTTTAGAAATATTTATTTAGCAATTTTCAATGTTTCTTTAGCTATGAAGCAAGCAATCCTCCGATTTTCCCTAAGGTTTGTTTTATGTTTAAACATTCATCTGACAATTTCAGTGTGTTAATTATACTCAATGATTAATGTTTACCATAACTTTTTGCTGCTATTATAAGCTTGCATTATAACCCAAAAATCTGTCTATGAATTTGTTTCCTCTCAAGACTTGGAATCTGGGTTGTTTATGCCAAAGAAGAGAGGATCCAGGATTATCAAATAGTGTTCTGAGTTTGAAAATGGAATACTTTGTAAAGGATAGAAATTGCCCTCTGTGTTTTGAGTTATGACACAACTTTTCTAGGAGACCCTGGCAGCAATTAAATACGAGCTAGATTAAGCTCTTAGGCTGGGCATTGTAGGGCATCATGTCTATGTATAATCCACAGAAATGCTTTTATCACAATGCAGGTAAAATGCACTTCATAATCCCTACAAATGAACCCTACTTCTTTGGATTGCAATGATATACCAGAATAACAATGTATGTCATTGAATCTGAAATACTTCAAAGGAAACAGAAAGTGTACAATAGATAGTAATGTCTACAGTACAACATTGTCTATGGATAAACTTATATAAGAGCCAATATGGCATAGAATTTAATCTAGTATTCTGGGAACTGGTAAATCCTGGTTCATTTGCACCCTCAGCTATGTGCCCCACCACCTAATCATTTTCTGTCAGTCCAACTTACCTCACATGATAGAAGTTCTGGAGATAAAATGAAGATCTTTGTATGTGGTATCTTGAAAATAAGAAGAAAAGGCAGACAGACAACAAACAACAAATACATTCTAGCTATTCACTGGGGAGCTATTAGGATCAAAGGCCTTTCCCAATTTGAATTGTCTCTAAAATTTCTTGTAATGACAATCATTGTGTAACTTTTTTTATGCTCTTGAGATATCTCTTCCCATTTCAATATTTCCCAGAAATTAATAATTTGCTGCTCACTTGCAGTTGTCCCCAATGTATGCAGTGGCTTGCATCTTTGGGTTACCAATGTCAGTAGCACATATCACGATGCAGAGCCTGCATTTGTTGCCAATTCATTTCCAGGTCCAATTTAGAGGGCTGATTTTGACCTATAAAGTTTTTCATTTCTTGGCACCCAAACACCTTCAGAACTACCATGTCTAGACAACTTGGATCCACTCAGTTAGATTTAGAAAGAAGAAACTGATGCAAACCCCACAATCCAGGGAGGTTGAAGAAGCTGAGACAAGGAAGTACTGCTTTTCTGTTTTAGTGTTAACTCTCTCAATGGAGATTAGGCTGACTCCATCTCTACTGCTTTTTTGCAAGCTCTTAAAGACCAATCTTTTTTGTACAGCTTCCTTTGACTTATTGTTGCTATACTTTGCTTATTTCCATTCTTGTGTTGTTGGGTTTTTATAGAGAGTTTTTCAATACTGTATTTTTCTATGCAAGCCATTGAGAGTCATTTTTATTGCAATGACATACATATATGCTTAATAGACTATATAAATATGATAGAAATTAAAAGTGATAATTAATAGATTCTATATAATTAGAAATTCTGGGAATAAAAGTTCTTTGCTTGTGTTTTTTATCCTATGAATAATTTGATGGTTGAATGATCCAATCATTCCATTTCATTAATTTATCATATCCAATTGTACTTGTTCTTGTACTTTTCCCCCCTGCTGCTTTGAATGTAAGACTGAATCACCAAGTACTTATTCGTATTATATCATTTTGGTTACATACCCAGAGTCACTTGGATATTGAACTGATTTTAGTAATAGCATTTGGGTGATGGAAAATTAATTTTTGAGAAGCATAGTGTTATGTACTGGGCTTAATTAAGAGCAGGTGCAGGGAGCTGCACCAGAACAGCCAGCAGACCATGCGGTCTGCCCGGTCAGACTTGCTGTCTGCAAGCAATGACTAGTATGCAATTTGAGCGGGAAAAGCTGTTGCAACGATTGGCTGGCGACGCCCCAGGGAGAATGTATAAAAAGGGGTGGAGCCATTTTGTTCTGTTTTACTTGAATAAAGAAATACCTGTTCATGAGCTCTGACTATTCAATGCCTACCAACATGAGGAACAGAACATTGGTGACAAAGGTGGGATTGTGCTGCCGCAAAAGTCAAGCGCTAACTCACTACGGAAAGCCTTGAAGTTGCTGAGAAGTATGGCGTTCCAACTCCTTTGCTCTACCAGCCAGTCTGGAATCGCTGGAGGAGAGTGCCGCTACGAGCCATCCTGGAACCGCTTCAGAAGCCTGCACAGCACGAGGCATTGAATAGGCCGCCATCATACCATGGCAAAGATAGGGCGTCTCTCAGAATTCAACATCAAGCACCCTGAACGTTGGAGCTCCTACGTTGCTAGGGTGGAAAATTACCTCAGAGTGAATCAGGTTCAGGACGATGGACTGAAGGTCATGACACTGTTGTGCGTTTGCGGACAAGAAACTTTTGATATAGCGGAGAACCTGGTTGCTCCAGCACCCTTGGAGTCCATCACGTACACAGAACTAAAAAGAATGCTCAAACAGCATTTTGAGCCCAAGCTGTCAGTCATAGCTTGGCAACATGCTTTCGAGCAGTGGGACCAGCATCCAGGGGAGTCCGTTGCTGACTTCATCGCTGCATTAAGACAAGCTGCAAGGCCATGTGATTTTAAGCACCTGGAAGAGCGGTTATGGGACTGGCTCATCTGTGGTCTGAGAAGCCGCGATCTTCAGCAGAAGATATTTGCCAGAGAAACCGTTTCCTTCCAAGCCATTTTGAGGGAAGTAATGGCGGAAGAAGCAGCGGGTGAAGCTGTTAAGGCCTTGCGGCTATCTTAAAGCCCTCCAAATCCTGGAACCATCCACCAAGAGGACGCCGAGCAAGTTGAAGTCTCCGAGTCAGAAGGCGAGGTCAATCGGTTACAGCAACCGCAAGAAAGAAGGCCCCGCAGGCTACTTCCTTTCCTCAATGCATTGGGTGTGGAGGCCGCAAAAGCGGGCCGATTGTTGTTTCCACACCACAACTTGCTGGGCATGTGGCAGGCAAGGCCACATTGTTGCCGTTTGTTTGGGTCACACAAAGGTTCTGTGGAAGAGTTGCCTCGGAAAGGTACTGGGGTCCCTAGTCAGAACCACGTGGGTTTTTGCGTGATGAGAAGAAGTGTGTTTAGAACAGGGGCCACCCGGCCTTTGAAAAAGAAGCTTCATCTTGAAGTTAAACTGCAGGGGGTTCCCTTGGACATGGAACCAGACACGGGGTCTGCTCTGTCCATAATTTCTAAGAAAACACTGGGACAGATTTGCAGTAAAAGTGGCCATCGAGTTAAGCTCAAGCCGTCAAATATCCTCTTGACCGATTTCCAGAATTCCCGAGTCAGCCTCAAATTTTACTTAATGTAAAATTTAGGAATTTTGAGAGTCCGTTAGATGTCATAGTTGTCGAGGGCAACCGCACAAGTCTCATTGGACTCGATTGGTTTGATGCACTAGGCATCCAGGTGACTGGGCTAAACAGTCTGCAAACGGCAAGCTTTGCAGAGGTTTGTAAGGAGTTTGCTGATGTTTTCAGCCCAGAGTTAGGGGCATACAAAGGGCCTCCTATTGCCTTAAGACTAGATCCCTCTGTGAGATGTAAAACCCCCAAATTTTGATACTCACAATACAAAGACAAGTCTGGTTAACAAAACAAAGTTTTATTGGAGAATAACAAACAGTTTCCAAGCTTTGCATTTTATACTTTTTACAATGCACGTCACATCTAAAAAGCTATTTCAACTCCATAGCAATCCTTTGAAGTTGTTTTTACACTTAATAGTTCATCCTGACAATTTCCTTCCAATTTCTGTCCATCCGGGTCATAATTCATTATCTTTGCTGATTACCATTTGTGGTCACTCTACATAGAAGGAAGCAGTAAACATTCCTTCTCATACATTGGAATTGCATTGTTACATTTACACTACATTAATACATTTGTGTTAAACATACAGTCTCATACATTGGCATTGCATTTCTACAATTATATTTCTACAATTTACAAAAGAATAACTTTTATTTTCCTTCACCTCAATAGTACTGATCAGGATTAAGCCTCGTCGGGTGCCATTTGCTCTCAAGCAAAGGATAAATGCGGAGCTGGACAAATTGCTTCAGCAGGGCATTCTGGAACCTGTGGACAGCAGTCCATGGGAAACCCCCATTGTCATGCCACTTAAGGCCAATGGAGAAGTTAGAATCTGTGCTGACTACAAATGTACATTAAATAAAGCTCTTCAGCAGCATTCCTATCCGGTGCCTGTAGTCAGCCATATTCTGGCATCTCTACTGGCAGTTTTTGCCAAACTAGATTTGGCTCAGGCCTACCAGCAGCTGCCGGTGGACGACACCACGGCCAAGGCCCAAATGATTGTAACTCACCAGGGAGCTTTCAAGGTTTGAAGGTTACAATTTGGAGTGAATGTAGCCCCTGGCATATTTCAGAGCATGATGGAACGCACACTCCGTAATATTCCAGGGGTCTGCCCATACTTCGATGATGTCCTCATTGCAGGGGAGTCAGTTGAAAACTTGGCAGATAGGCTTCGGGCTGTTTTGCAGCGTTTCTGCAAAGCGGGGCTGAAACTCAAACAAGAGAAGTGCAAGATTGGAGTCACTTCCATGGAATTCTTGGGCTTTAGAATTGATGCCGCAGGCATCCATCCTGCTGAATCAAAGCTTAAAGCAATTCAGCAGGCACCCAGTCCAAAAACAAAGGGAGAGCTTCAAGCCTTCCTGGGGCTTCTCAATTTCTATTATGCCTTCCTTCCCCACAAGACCGCAGTGGTGGAGCCATTACACTGGCTCTTGGACAAACAGGCCCCTTGGAAGTGGACAAGGGTCCACGAAAAGAGTTTTGCAGAGGTTAAGGCTTTATTATCTTCCAATGCAGTGTTGGCTCATTTCAATGAGAAATTGCCCATTAGCATAGCTTGTGATGCATCCCCGTATGGGATCGGGGCTGTCTTAAGTCATCTCAGAGCTGATGGGACACAAGTCCCTATAGCATACTATTCCAGGACTCTGTCTGCTGCTGAGCGAAACTACGCTCAAATAGATAGGGAAGCTTTGGCAATCGTGGCGGGTATCAAGAAGTTTCACGACTTCTTATATGGCCGCTGTTTTATGGTCTTTCCTGACCACAAGTCACTTCTGGGGTTGTTCACAACAAACAAGCAGACACCCCAAATCATTTCTCCTAGAATGTTGACATGGTCAATATTCCTGTCCGTGTATGATTATTGCTTGGTGCACAAACCAGGTAAAGAGATGGGCCATGCAGATGGCCTGAGTAGGCTGCCCTTAAGGCAATTAGAGCCTGATCCAGCACTGGCCAACCACATCCTGTTCATCCAGGATTTGCCGGAGTTTCCCCTCAACTCAGGGGATGTAGTGCAGAGACAGCTACCGACAACACGTTAACATGCGTGTTAAATTGTGTGCTCACCGGATGGCCTGACACGTGTCCTGGCCCTAACTTCCAGAGTTTCTGGAAAAGGAAGCATGATCTTTCTACCTTTAAGGGTTGTGTCCTGTGGGGAAGCAGAGTAGTAATTCCAGCCTCACTGAGGACTAGAGTCCTTGATTCCTTGCATGAGGGACATCCAGGCATTGTCTGCATGAAGGCGCTCACGTGAAGCCATCTCTGGTAGCCTGGGCTTAATAAAGATATCGAGGCCCAGGTCGACAGGTGCACCATTTGCCAACAGTCCTGGCCTGAAATGCCACAGGCTCCTATCCATAGATGGGAAACCACCCAAGCTCCGTGGTCGAGGATCCATATCGACTATGCTGGCCCCTTTCAGGGGCAGCTCTTCCTCATAGTGGTGGACAGTCACTCTAAGTGGCTGGAAATCGTTCCAGTATCCAGCACGACAGCCGTCATCTCCATTAGGGTGCTTCAAGGCATTTTTGCCACACATGGCCTCCCAGACATAATTGTCTCTGACAACGGAGCTCAATTTACTTCGTCAGAGTTCCAGTCCTTTCTGAGGGCGAATTTAATTCAGCATGCTACTTCGGCACCGTTCCACCTGGTTTCAAACGGGCAAACGGAGTGAATAGTTCGCACAGCTAAAGACTCCTTAAAAAGGATCACTCATGGAAATTGGCATCACAGGTTGGCAGATTTTTTGCTCTGCCACTGCACCACTCCATGCACATCTACGGGCAAGAGCCCAGCCAAGCTCTGATGGGGTCGCCGACTTATCATTAAGTTAGATAGATTACACCCAGACTAGGTTGCATCACAGGTGTCCCAGCCACGGGCACCGAGGCTACTGAAAGTGGGTGATCCAGTTTGGACTTGCAATTATGGTCCAGGTCCATTGTGGGTGGTAGCTGTGGTTGCCAAGGTTACTGGGCCCCTTTCCTACGAAGTGGCGTTGGAAGATGGTCGTGTGCTACAATGGCACATAGACCAGCTTCATTGGAGATTACCTAGCCACCCTTCTGCTCCTTGTTCTGCTCTCGGGAGGGAGGAAGCCCTCGATCCTCTTGATCCTGATTGGGAAGATCAACCGCGCAGTGACCGCAGATCACTGCAATTATAAAAAGAGGGGTTTGCCCATGAGGCGGCTCCTGTCTCGGGCACCATGCCCATGGGACATTGCTCGGAATCGGCTTTTCAAGCCAGTCCTACCACGGACTTCGCTCCTACGGAACAGCGGAACTCTGACTTGGGTCAACCATTCCCACCGGCTGTTTACGCCGATCAGGGGAATTCCACCCCTGAATGCAGGGTTGAGCCGACCAGAAGAGGCCAGTCTGCATGATCCAGTTTCACCCATGTCAAACGGTCACAAAGTCCCGGTTTGCTGAGCCTGGCAGGCGAGCTTGCAGACCGGGCACTTGCAGAAGCTCCGAGGCGATCGGAGAGGGTCGGAGGCCCACCAAAGTTCTTAAGGGACTACGTGAGGTTTCTGTCAATGTAAGCGGGACTGGCCTAGTATTTCCCTTGAATTGGAACACCCAAATTCCATATAATATAATGTAGTGTCTGTGAACTATTTGCAATTGGAAATGATGTATGTATGTTCCATTGTGAATGTAGACCTATGATGTTGTCCATTGTTGTTTGATATACTGTATTGGAAGAAAAGACCTATAATGTTGTGTTGTTGTGTGTTTTGCTGTACCTTGTAAGGAAATGTTTGTAGTATTATACAATAGCTAGTATGTACTCCTGAACCAAGAGTGGAGGGATGTTATATACTGGGCTTAATTAAGAGCAGGTGCAGGGAGCTGCACCAGAACAGCCAGCAGACCACGTGGTCTGCCTGGTCAGACTTGCTGTCTGCAAGCAATGACTAGCATGCAATTTGAGCAGGAAAAGCCATTGTAATGATTGGCTGGCAATGCCCCAGGGAGAATGTATAAAAAGGGGTGGAGCCATTTTGTTGTTGTTCTGTTTTACTTGAATAAAGATATACCTGTTCATGAGCTCTGACTATTCAATGCCTACCAATGTGAGGAACAAAACACATAGGTAGAATGCATATTTTGCATGTTGAATGTCTTGGCTTCAATCTCTGATACCCTCATTTCAAACAAGGTAGTATATAATACACTTTCCTATAACTGAAAGAGAATGATTTCATCACAATAACAATACAGTACATAATTTATTTTTGTTTGTCTTGATCTTTTATATTACTATTATTATTACATCCCAGAGTTCTGAAGGAGCTGACAGATGTTATCTCAGAACCATTGCACCACATCTTTCATAAATCCTGGAGCACCAGGAAAGTATCTGAGGATTGGAAAAGGGCTGATGTGGTTCCCATCTTCAAGAAAGGGGGGGGGGGAAACAGACCCAGGAAACTACAGACCAATCAGTTTAACATCAATACCTGGGAAGATGTTAGAAAAAATAATTAAAAAAAAGCAGATCTGCGAACAACTAGAAGCAAACAAAGTTATAACTAGAAGCCAGCATGGGTTTGTTAAAAACAGATCATGCCAAACCAATCTTATTTCATTCTTTGATAAAGTGACTAAACTACTTGACTAGCGATATGCTGTAGACATAGTAGACTTAGATTTCAGTAAGGCATTTGATAAAGTAGACCACAACCTACTCCTCGGTAAGCTAGAAAAAGGTGGAATAGACAATATCACTACCAGATGGATCCATAGCTGGCTGGCAAAACATACTCAATGAGTAGTTTTCAATGGCACCACACCCACGTGGAGAGAAGTAAGCAGCAGGGTACCACAAGGTTCCGTCTTAGGCCCAGTACTCTTCAATATGTTCATAAATGACTTAGATGAGGGAATTGAAGGGGAATTCATTAAATTTGCAGATGACACCAAACTGACAGGAGTAGCCAACACCCCAGAAAACAAACTCAGGATCCAAAAAGATCTTGACAAACTTGAACAATGGGCCCTATGCAACAAAATGAGTTTAAGTGTGGAGAAAAGCAAAGTTTTACATTTAGGCAGGAAAAATCAAAGGTACAAGTATAGATTGGGTGAGACCTGGCTCAAAAACAGTAACTGTGAGAGGGACCTTGGAGTCCTAGTAGACGATCACTTGACTATGAGCCAGAAGTGTGCAGCAGTAACCAAAAAAGCTAATACAATCCTGGGTTGTATAAATAGAGACATAGAATCAAGATCACACGAAGTATTAGTACCGCTTTATAAAACCCTAGTAAGACCACACCTGGAATACTGCAACCAATTTTGGTCACCATATCATAAAAAACATATGAAGAATGGCTGTGGGACTTGGGTTTGGCTAGTCTAAAGAAAAGAAGAAATAGGCGAGACATGATAGCAGTGTTGCAGTATCTGAGGGGCTGCCACAAGGCAGAGGGGGTCAGATTGTTCACTAAAGTGCCAGAGGGAAGGATGAGAAACAATGGTTGGAAACTGGTCAAAGAGAGAAGCAACCTGGAATTAAGGAGAAACTTCCTGACAGTTAGGACAATTAACCAGTGGAACAGCTTGCCTCCAGAAATCGTAGGTACTCTTTTGTGTATTCAGTTCGTTGGCAATTGACGAAGGCACATGGTGAACAAACAAGCTCTTTATTAATCTTCTCCTACAACCAAGCAAGCAGCAAAAGGCACACAGGCCTTTTATAGGGCCTTAGACCCAGACAGTGTTAACCAATAGGAACTGGCTGTTTTCATGCCTTGCACATGCGCACAAGGCTGGCGCCAACCAGTCTGGTCCCAGGCAGCTTTTGGTTTGCCCGGGACCATTTGCAACAATTCTGAGCCTGCTTCCTACTCTAGCAGGCTCAGGACACAACATACTCCATCACTGGAGATTTTTAAAAAGACAATAGACAGTCACTTGTCTGAGATGGTATAGGTTCTCCTGCTTGAGCAGGGGACTGTACTAGAAGATTTCCAAGGTCCCTTCCAGCTTTATTTTATTTTATTTTATTCTATTCTATTTTATTCTATTCTATTCTATTCTACTACCGAGTTTAAATTATACAAAACCATCTTGATCAATAATACTACCTTGTGTTACTGCTTTCCTTTCAGAGCAATCACAGTCTATTTTTTCCCCAGTCATCTATCCAGAAATTAGCTATTTCAGAATCAGTTATTTGCTTCTCATATTTAATTTGCTGAACTTTGGCAAATTAATCTTTTTTTTTTCATTTATTCTGTGTATCTTAACAAGTGCAGAGTGCGTACATCTCAAATATTTGCCCGTCTGTCACCTTTTAACTCACTGTAACAGTACAGAAAAAAATGTTATACGTGTTTCCCTTTGTTTCTGTACAGTGATAGTTTAACTTGTAACCTGCCCTTGTTACTAACTTGAAATATGACTATTAGCCCTTCCTGTTTTTGTATCTGCAAGGAATTCTTTGTCAAGGCAATGAAAAAGAATAATTATGTTAATATATTACTTTATAAGAATAATAAACTAAAAGAATATTCCCAGTTAATGATCTTTGAAATGGGTGAAAAAGAAAACAGAAAACTTCATCTTTAGCCAACTGCTGACGTCAGAAAAACAATAGGAAATTGTCTTGTGCAAGTCACAGTAAAATAATAAAGAGAAAATTTAATCTGGCAATGGGAAATTTTCATATGGCTTGTGATTACATATGCCCTTAGTAACAGGAACAATAAGGCAAATTGAACAATTCTGTGCAACAGTAGGGCCAGGATTTCCTGATGTTTTTATTTTGGTTGGTTAAAATTTATTTTGTTTTACAATATTAAAGCTATTTTATAGTTCACATGATAACGTGTGTTTCTCACTCTAACTATGTTTGAATTTTCTTCAAAAAGGGCAGTTTTCTGCAACTGTGTTTAGAAAGGAGCTCAACAACTTCACAAAAAAGGCAGAGACCCCACAAGGCTCTAATATCTACTGTAAGGACCCACCCCACTTTGCATCTTAAGAAGACAGAACTCCTGGAATATTTCTTCCAATAGGCATCTTTATTAAGAGAAAGCTGGATGTAGGCGTTCTAGACAGGACTTGGGTTCGAGCTCTCCACTTCAAGGTTTTAAGGGATCCCCCACTAGTCACACCCCCATAACCCCCTTTTCCCAGCGACAATTCTAGGCATTACTTTCTCACCCCCTTTTCTTCATTGCCGGGAGGAACTTCAAAAAGGATTACATGAAAGCTAATGACCCCCATTGTTATTGTTAGTCCATTTGGTGATATCCACCTCCAGTCCCTTTGAAGTAGGCTGAAGGAAGTGAGGGCCATAAAGCCCCTTTGTTCACCCCCTTCCCTTCATCGTATGACAGAATCCAGAGCAGACAG
>NW_015386125.1:247088-266024 GCF_001527695.2 Protobothrops mucrosquamatus | reverse complement strand
GTTCGCGTGTCAGCTCAGGCGGTGAGCGGCTCCATTGTTTTCCTCGGCGGTGCCTCCTCAATATGTCGATCTCTGCTTCCTCTGCCAAGACGTACCATTCTTCTAGTTGATGTGGGTCCCCTCGGGGCAGGCAAGCATCATATAGGTCATAATTTAGTCTGTCTTTGAAATGGCTAAGGAGGATGTCTTCTGGCCAGTTCAGTTTGCTGGCAATGGCCCGGAATTCTTGTGTATAATCGGCTACTGGGCATTTGCCTTGCCTCATCGTTTTTATCCTTTCGCGGGCTTTGCGGTCAGCCAGGGGGTCCTCAAATCGTCTTCTCAGGGAGGACATAAAACGATTGAAGTCATTGAGCTCTGGGGCATTGGAGTCGTGCAAGTTCACCACCCAATCTGCGGCCGGTCCATCTAAGGCAGATTGCACAATCCGGATACGGGCTTTGTTGCTGGGGATTTCCTGCCCGTATTCCTCCATGTAGCTGAGGACTTGGGTTAGGAAGAATCCCAAGCGCGTTGGCTCCCCTTTGAATTTCACCTCCAGCGGCGGACGTCTTTGAATAGATCGGTGCCTTCGTTCTGGGTGGTAGTCTCTTCCATTCGGATTTCCATCTGTGGTTCGGTGGAGAGTGGGGACTACTGGATCAGTAGATGTCCCCGGGGTTGCAGGTTCCACTTCCCCTTCATTGTCTCTCCCTTTGTGGCTCCAGGAGCTGGGGCGGCCGTAGGGCTCAGGATTCCCCTCTCCTAGGGAGCTGAGGGTTTGCTTCATTAGGTCGATTGCTTTCTCTAGGATCCAGCCTGAGTACGGTGCCCATCTCCCTTCCTCTTCACTTGCGTGCAGGGATTTCTCCATCTCCTGCTTCCATTCTGGTTGTTTGGGCCCCCGTCTCAGAGTCACCTTTCTTGATTTCTTTCCCCACTCGCCTTTCTTTCCAACGTCCATTGACCACCGAGGTTTGCGGTCCCGTGTCTCCACCACCTCTTCTCCTGAGGATTCTGACGAGAGTCTAGGGCTGTCGACCGTCCCAAAGTCGGCCCCGTCGCCGAGTGAAAGGCCGAGGGAAAGTCCCCTCAAAAGAGGGAAGGAACGAGGTGACAGACTGTACCAGCAAAAACGTTTCAGGGGGCCGTTCCCAGAAGGAAGGTCCACCTGATTAAATGCAAGTCCTGTCTAATGTAAGGACCCACCCCACTTTGCATTTTAAGAAGACAGAACTCCTGGAATATTTCTTCCAATAGGCATCTTTATTAAGAGAAAGCTGGATGTAGGCGTTCTAGACAGGACTTGGGTTCGAGCTCTCCACTTCAAGGTTTTAAGGGATCCCCCACTAGTCACACCCCCATAACCCCCTTTTCCCAGCGACAATTCTAGGCATTACATTCTCACCCCCTTTTCTTCATTGCCGGGAGGAACTTCAAAAAGGATTACATGAAAGCTAATGACCCCCATTGTTAGTCCATTTGGTGATATCCACCTCCAGTCCCTTTGAAGTAGGCTGAAGGAAGTGAGGGCCATAAAGCCCCTTTGTTCACCCCCTTCCCTTCATCGTATGACAGAATCCAGAGCAGACAGAAATGCGGGTTTTCATAGTTGATAACTAGATATGGAGTATATTTGGATTCTGACATCTACTTTAATTTAGTGAATCACATGCTCAGTGTAAGATGCTAGAAACTATAACAACCATGACAAATGCCTACTTAGTTCTGTTTAAATATTCTGCTATAAGTGCCTATCAGTTCTTAAGGTGCTCATAAGCTAGGTGTTAACCATTACCATTTCCCCTAATGTTTAACTAGAATCTGCTACATTCAGTCTGTACTTGCCCCATTTTTACAGTTTAAAACTAACTGCAAAAAGAGTAGTCTATCCCAATCCCAACCAGACTGATACAGAATGGAAAAGCAGAGTTTATCTCAAGCTGTCCAACAAAAACATGGGTAGAGAATTTAGTCCTCCTTATCCTTTATGGTTCCAATGACAGAATCTTCAAAGTCACCAGATGTGCTCAAGCTTGCTAAGTTTTTTCAAAAGGTTCAGTTATGTGAGTTAATATATCACATTCTTGGTCTGCCTCTCCCATAGTTCTGAGAATTGGTTTATTTCTAAAAATGAGAACATGGTTTATAAAAAAAGAAGAAAACCTAGGCTATTCAACATTCTACCACTGCTTTCTCTAAGTGGTCATTTGATTCTTTCTGATAGAGTACTTACAAATCTTATGCATTCATATATGACAACAAGTAGACCTATATAACTATATTTCATTGCTCTTAAAAATTAAATAGAGAAATCCAGAGTATTAGTGTAGCCAAAATTGAGACATCTTGTCTTACTATCCAGGTAGAGACAATAAAGAAAATTCATAATCTTCCTAGTTCAGATCTTATTTCATGCAAAACAAAAAATACTCATTAAAATTGCTTTCTAAAATGAAAAGAACCAATGTGAGTTCTATTGTATACTATAATATTTCTAGGTTGAGCCTTTATGGCTAAGCAAATATTACATCACCTCTATAAAACAGTTTATTGTGTGTTTCTGGGATAAAGATAAAAATGTGTATGACAGTTTTCTTATATAATAGTTCAGCCTTATTATGCAGTACAGTGTGGTGATGATATTTGTGTTGTTTTTATTTATTTGCATTTGAAATATTTATTTTGAACTAAGTCAAGCTATTTTAGAAAAAACTATGTTAATACTTTGTTGTTGTTGTTAATTGCAAACTCGTGTCCAACCCATCGCGACCTCATGGACAACGGCCTCCAGGCCGTTCCTTCCTCCATCCATAGTTCTTCAGGCACTCTGTCTATCAGATCTAATTCCTTAAATCTATTTGTCACCTCTACTGTATATTCCTCAGGAATATGATTTAGTTCATACCTGAGTGGCCTAGTGCTTTTCCCTACTTTCTTCAATTTAAGCCTAAATTTTGCAATGAGAAGCTCATGATCTGAGCCACAGTCAGCTCCTGGTCTTGTTTTTAATGACTGTATAGAGCTTCTCCATCTTTGGCTGCAGAGCACATAGTCAATCTGATTTCTGTGTTGACCATCTGGTGATGTCCATGTATAGAGACTTCTCTTGGGTTGTTGGAAAAGAGTGTTTGTTATGACCATCGTATTCTCTTGACAAAATTCTATCAGCCTGTGCCCTGCTTCATTTTGTACTCCAAGGCCAAACTTGCCTGTTATTCCAGTTATCTTTTGGCTTCCTACTTTAGCATTCCAATCCCCCATGATGATAAGGACATCATTTTTTGGTGTTAATTCTATAAGGTGCTATAGGGCTTCATAGAAGCGGTCAATTTCATCCTCTTTGGCACCAGTGGTTAGGGCATAGATTTGGACTGCTGTGATATTGAATGGTTTGCCTTGGATTCGAACTGAGATCATTTTGTCATTTTGGGGATTGTATCCCAGTATTGCTTTTCCTACTCTTTTATTGACTATGAAGGCTACTCCATTTCTTCTGAGGGATTCTTGCCCGCAGTAGTATACCTGATGTTCATCTGAGTTAAATTCACCCATTCCTGTCCATTTTAGTTCGCTGATTCCTAAGATGTCGATGTTCAGTCTTGTCGTCTCTTGTTTGACTATGTCTAGCTTGCCTTGGTTCATGGATCATTCCAGGTTCCTATGGAGTCCGATCTTTACAAAATCGGACTTTCCTTTCACCACCAGATATATCCACAGCTGAGCGTCCTTTTGGCTTTGGCCCAGTCGCTTCATTCTTTCTGGCGCTACTAGTACTAGCCCTCTGCTCTTCCTCAGTAGCATATTGGACACCTTCCGACCTGAGAGGCTCATCTTCCAGCATCATATCTTTTTGTCTTTTGTTACTGTCCATGGGATTTTCATGGCAAAGATACTGGAGTGGTTTGCCATTTCCTTCTCCAGTGGATCACATTTTGTCAGAACTCTCTGCTATGACCTGTCCGTCTTGGGTGGCCCTGCACGGCATAGCTCATAGCTTCATTGAGTTACGCAAGCCCCTTCACCATGACAAGGCAGTAATCCATGAAGGAGATGTTAATACTATACCTCTCCAATAGGAATTAATGAATTCCCCATTCTTTACTTCAAGATTTCTTGAAATACTTTAAACTGAGATAAAGTAACAGATCCATCAGCATACTATGAGAAAATGGAACTGATTTTACATCATTAAACAGAATATCTTGGGCTAGCCATGCCCATGTTTGAAATAGAACAAAAACTTGGAGATCATCTAGCTCAGGCATGTCAAACTGCCAGCCCGCGGGCCGGATGCATCAAGCTAAAACCGCACCCACCTCATTGCCGGCAATGGGGAAAAAGTCGTGATATGTCACGCAACATCACATGACGTCACGAGTTTGACATGCCTGATCTAGCTCAATTAGGTGGTTGTCCCATCTCTGATTAAAATTTTCTATTAAAGGATTTTCTTCTATCTGCAAGGCAGTCTCCTCCATCATTGAACAATTTTTATTATTAGTATTATTTTGCTGGTATTCAATTACAATTTACTTTCTTGTAATTTGAGCTCATTGTTTCTTGTACAATAATACAACTAGCTTAATAGAGTACTACTTAAACACTATTGGCATTGACAAAATCACCATCAATCAATTGCAAAAGGCATCTTTACTTAAAACAGCTTACATTCTGTAAGACTATCTCTAACACCATCAGGCATCCATATCTGTCTATCCCAGATCCTTGGGAAGGACTCAATAGATGGATTAAAATGCCAACGTCATTCTAAACATCTGACTGCCTGTGTAACAAACCATTCATAATAGCAGAATTAGAATAATTGCAAAGGCCTATTCAAGGCAAAAAAATAAAAAAATAAAAAATAAAGGTTTGTCAGAAGTAACCAGGGGAATTTGCAGTAAAGGAAGCTAGCATACCTATTGAATTGTTTTCATTCTGAAACCAGGCACACTGTCCTTTGCCTCAGAAGAACAAAGCTGTCTAACTAAAAAGTAGAAGAATTGAAATGAAGAATCAATGAGCATCTACTACAGCACAAAAACAACAGAATAAGGCTGGCTGCATTGAAGTTTGTTCCATAGAAACAGCTAACATAAGCATTTAAAATGCCAATACTGCAATATTAAATATAAGCACCAGCTTACTACAAGAAACAAAGCAAGTAATGTACCACACAGCTGCAGCCATAAATGAATATCTGGAATTCAAAATCAACAAAGAAAAAAAGCCAGACAATGCATCACCAAAATGGAAGATCAGGTTGGAAAATAAGATCAGCGAGCTGAGATCAGATGCAAGCAAGCTAGAACAAATGAAAGAAAATAAGCTGATGAACAAAAAGACCAAAGCATATCTAATTAAGAAATATTATTTAGAAACAAGAAACAGTGCAAGAAAACACTGGAAATAAAGCAGCAAATAACTATAGCCAAGAAGATCAGCAGAAATTAAAAATTATAGGCAGAATCTCCAATATCAATCCAATCAGAAATCTTTTCACAAATTCATCAATGGAGAGACTGCAGTGAATCAGCTATCACCTGACAAAGAAGAAACAATGCAGTTCTGAGTACAGATATGGAATAATTGAAAGAAATACAATGTAGCTTGATTAAAGGAAGTGGATAAGAAAAAAAAGCTGAAATGGAAGAACTTGTAACAACAGCAGAAGTGGTGGAGAAAAGAACAAGGAAGATCAAAAATTGGTCAGCAGCAGGAGATGGAACTGCATGGATTTTGGCTGAAACTTCTGATCAATCTACATTCACTTGTTGCCCAGCAGTTTAAAAACATACTGCAAGGAGGTAAAATACCTGCTTACAAACTACTTTCAAATTGCTAACTGGTGTGGTAGCAGATGCAGTCCAACAGCATTTAGTTCAGGGGTCAAACTCGCAACGTCATGTGATATGTTGTGACATATCGTGACTTTTTTGCCATTGCCGGCAATAGGGTGGGTGCGGTTTCGCTATGAGGCATCCGGCCTCTGGGCCAGCAGTTTGACACCCCGATCTAGTTGAAAACAAGTTCTTTCCACCTGAGCAGAAAGGAAACCACACAAACAGCAGAGGAACAGAAGATCAACTTCTAATTGACAAGTTTATTTTCGAAACTGCAAGAGAAGGAAGAGCAACTTAAATGTAGCATGGATTGATTACAAGGCATTTGACTTTCTGCCACATGATTGGTTAATCAAGTGTCTAGAAAAAACAAGTTGGTAGAAACATCAGAAGCTTTGTGCAAAAATCGATGGCACAATGGAAGACATGGATGCTGGTCAATCATAATAGATTGAGAAATATTAACATCAACAGAGGAATCTTATAAGGGGACTCACTATCATCACTACTGTTTATCATTGTTCTGATTCCTCTGTCAACAATACTGAACAATTCAAGCCATAGCTATTAAATATCAAAAACATCTGCTTGGCTATTACATCCATTTTACATGGATGATCCAAAGGTATGGAAAAAAAAAACCCATCTGAAATGGAATCACTGTTCAACATTGTCCAAACATACAAGATATAGCACATCAGTTGGATTTTTGCAAAGATCTTTGGGGCCACAGCTGACACCTATTCTTCAAGCAGAAGCTGCAATTCTAGGAAGACACCCCCCCTCCCATTGTATACCATCCTTGAAGTGAGAAGTGTTACCAATTCAAGATCAAAGATGGAATATCGCAAGATCTGGCTGGCCTAACATCTACATTCACTTGGTTTTGGTAGATTTGAATCAGAGAAAATTCCTCCCCATTGAAGCCCTCACATGTCTAGGCACTAGGACAGATCCTTGGGAACCTCTCTTGGCTGGCCTGAGGTCAAAAGATGATACTGAATTCCAAGCTGTCAGATAATTTCACACAGGGTTTTATATAGATTTTGAGAGGATAGGAGAGAGTAGAACCTTGCAGCAATTTATAATCTCTCTCCCTCAACAACACTAATGGAAGCTGATCCCAGAGAAAAGGACAAGAATTACTGTAAAACCATGCCCCTAATCTTCAACTTATGGAGCTGTCTCAAAGATATCATAGTTCAGGGCTTTTCAACCAGTGGTACGGGTACCACCTGTGGTACATTGGCACCTGGCAGGTGGTACACGACCATCCTAGTAAAGTGGTAGCGGGGGAGGGGAATGAGCTGAACTGGTGGCAGCACCGCACAAGCCTGAGCGAGAGATGGCTGGAGCTGCAGGGCTGTCAGGGCTCAGCGGAAGCGCCAGGATCAGTGCTGCTTTCCAGCTGATTGATGCTTCTTCGGGGCTGTCAGGGCTCAGTGGAAGCGCCAGGATCAGTGCCAGGCTCCAGCTGGAGCTCGGCGCTGATCCTGGTGCTTCTGCTAAGCCCTGAAGAAGCACCAATCAGCTGGAAAGCAGCACTGATCCTGACGCTTCTGCTGAGCCCAGAAGAAGTGCTGATCAGCTGGAATGTTGCAGCATCTCCAGGGTCTTGTGATTTACATTCAGATGCTTGGCAACTGATTCATATTTATGACAGTCACAGTGTCCCAGAGTCATGTGAAGTGACCAAAACCTGCTGCAACCACCCAGCAGACGGGGGGGGGGGGATAAAAACCAAACACCCCCACCCCACCCCTGCTGCCAATCCTCAACAGAAATACTCACAGCAATGAAAACCTTGGACAGGAGGAAGAGTGCCATCGGGTGGGCAGGCAGGTGTCTTGCTCAGCTGTGGCTTGGGGGGCACTTTTTTCAGTGCCATTGTAACTTTGAAGAGTCACTGTTGTAAGTCAAGGACTACCTGTACTTTATCACTTTTTCCTTTTTTGGGGGGTCATCAAGTTTTTGACACCTTGCTAGGCGACTGGTGGTACTCGGATGTTGCCATATCCTAAAAGTGGTACAATGGGTGAAAAGGTTGAAAAGCCCTGTCATAATTAACAATGTCAAAAGTCTCTGAGAGATCAAAGAGTACAAAGATGGATGCACCACTGCTGTAAGGACCCACCTCACTTTACATCTTAAGAATACAGAACTCTTGGAATATCTTTTCCAACAGGCATATTTATTAAGATAAAATGATTGTAGGCGTGCTAGACAGGATCTGAGGAATTCTCTCCCACCCTTCAATGTTTTAAGTGTTTTCAAGCAGCCCCCCATCCCGCAGTTCTTCCGGGCGACGATCCTCCTCCTCTCTTTTCCCAGACTCCAGGCGCTGCATTGTTCCCTCCCTTTTCCCTTACTGCCAGCCAAAGGGAGACTTCAGAGAGTAGTAGATGAAAGGTTATGGCCATACTGTTATGGTCAGTCCTCTTGGTGAGAATCCACATTCAGTCCCTTTGAAGGTTTAATGAAGGAAGTGAGAGCCATAAAACCCCTTTGCTCATCCCTCTTCCCCTTCGTAGTATGACAGAATCCAGAGAGGGCAGAAATGGGGTTTTCCATAGTCGATAACTAGAAATGAAATATAATTGGATTCTGACAACTGCCATCCTGGCTCTACCATAGGTCATCAGCAAGTACAATCAAGGCTGTGTCAAGGCTAAAATCCAGCTTGAAAACTGGCTGGAAAAGGTTTAGATAATCTGTTTTCTCCATGGTTCACAACAGTTGCAGATACATTATTTGTTTACTAAGATAAAATAAAAAATAAAGTAGATGTACTAGATTAATCTTACATGAATGAAAGTAAACTTAGCAATTTTATTATATTGATTTTTCTAATTTATCTGCATTTCTTTCACAATGATTTCCTCCTCCCATAGCACAATTTAAACATTTTTTAAAAGAATCATATCAAATTTTGTTTATCATTGGTTCTACTTTCAAGTTGTAAATAAATAAGTGAATTTTAACAGAGAATTAATTGTCCTTGACAAAGTTTTTCGATGCTATTTTATTTTCAGATGCAGCATCAGCTGACATCAGTTTATGAATACCCAAGGCAACTATTTTTAATTTTGTTCTGCTAATTCCACTTATTGTTATTGCTGGCCTCTTAACACTGGTATTGAAAAAGGACCTACTATTTATAGCCTGTGGTGCTACACTTGAGAAATTTATCATGTATCCAACTAAAATAATTAAGAAGCTGAAAAGTAATTCATTCCCAGGTTGTTCCAATAACATGTTTTCCTTAACCACACAGAGATCCTGCCCAAGGCAGGAATCCTTATACCATCTCAGACAAATGGTTATTAGAAGGCTAAAAGGATTGCAAATCCTGTCGATGTTAATCACCCTAAATGTAAGAGAAATCAGAAATGTGAACCTTTTGTGAACATGACCTATAAGATGACTCTACTGCTTTTCCATCTTCTATCTTTTGAAAAGATACAATATTAAAAAGTTATCTTTGACCAGCCAGAGAAGGAGAAAAAAATTGAATTTAACCCCTCTCTCAAACTGAAATAATTCAGGGGCTAGGCAACTGAGCTTCCCCTCTTTGCAACTATTTTTTTATCTTAAGTGAACAATGAACTAGATTTTCTTAATGGACTTACCACTGCAACCTCAAAACCAACAGGAGCCCATTAGGGTCCTCCACTGAGCTGAGTTACAGCCTCAAAGAACCTGCTAGGCTTTATAGGAACAGAATTTAGCACATCAGGTATGGTGCCTTTTTATAACTCAGAAGCACAGTCTTTCTGTAACTCTGGAACAACCTTTGCTGAAATAGAATTTACAGTGAAGAACAATCAACCAATTTTGCCTGAGCGGCTGAGTCCAGATTAGTCAAAGGAGAGAGATATCAATATCCATCCTTTGTACTATCTGAGTGTCTACTTCCAGGAGAACTTTGACTTTAGGAAGCCAAGGAATAATGTTGAACTGACCTATCACCTGACCTTTGATAAATATCTCTTTATAAAAGATCCCCTACCTTCTCCTCCTTCCCACCCACATCAAATTATCTTTATCAATTATGCTTTGCTTTATTGATTTTTATTCATCCTTTATGTATTTTTGGATTCACATATAAAGATGTTTCACACTCACTTTAGCAAATCTTTGTCTTCATCTATATAGGTGTATAACAGAAGAAATATGTGGATAAAATGGTTGGTCAAATGATTCACAGTAAAACTAATGTACTGTAAATAAATGCATCATGTCTCAGTAAGTTTGTGGACTCAGAAATGTAAAGCTACTTCACTGCATCCACTGCCACAGAGAAAGATGAACTCCCTGTTTAATCTGACCTATCCTGAAAATCCCTCCAATCTTTTACATATTCATTTTATTGATCTCACTCTGTGATAAACCAAAGTGTTGATTAAGTTCTGCTCCAGCAAAAATGCTTAGAAGTGAGAATATGGTAGAAGACAAAAATTGTAGCTCAACCTTGAACTAGGGTTGAGTAACCAAGCTCAGAGAGCACCAAGGATCCTACATTGAGAGCATGATTCGCTTGGGCCATCTCACATTCCAAAGTTTGTGCAGGGCTTGCTGATACTGTAGATGAGTCATTTTCCCAAGCATAATCAGGAAACCAACCAACCAAACAAACAAACAAATTCATCAGATATATGTGCCAGACCACTTTAATTGGGGATAAGGCTTTGTGACTCTTACTCAAGGCTTCTGGGATTTATGCAAAAAAGTCAGTAATCCTGGACAAATGTTGAAGTGGCTAGAAATATTCAGATTTAATACAAGGGCAAAACTGATCTAAGATTATTTGCTGCCTAATATACAGCAGCAAATATAACCCCTAGAATCAAATAGAGCTAGTCAAATAAATAAATCAGTCTAATTCTATTACTTGCTGTTGGTATGCACTATGTTAGCCTTGTACAAATCAATGTCTTGGTTATTTTTAGTTGATTTTAATCAAATGTTATATACTTTATCTTGAAAAACTGAACAATAGAACAGTAAAAATGTTATACTGCTTAGAATGTCAGGTTGTAACACACTTGATACTAGTATTTTTTCCATTATAAAATATGAAAATATGGTCAGTTTATAGGTTGAAGAATTTAGAATCGCCTTCCATTTATTCTACATACTAACAGGTGACTTTAGAGGTTAAGTCTATGGTTAGCAATAAAAATCTAATGACAAATGAGAAACATGACCTAGTGATCCAAAAATGGTAGTTTCCTTTTAAAATGTTAATGTAAGTTTGTTAATTTACTGCCTTACAGAGAACAACCTCATAAATCATTAATTTAATGAACTTATTACAATGCTATAAGAATTCCAGATTATCATTAAACATGTGTAACAAAGAATAAAATTTTGAGAGTGGTTGATATCAATCAAATATTAACCAGGTTTTTTTAAAAAGCATTTTTTGTTTTATTAAACAAATAAAATTATACTGGTAAGAACATATGTACCATGGTAATGAAGGCCTTAGACTAAAATTATTTAGTTTACAAGGCTATTTGGGTACAGTCACTTTCTTGCAGTTACCTTACAGTGGTACAATTATGGGATTAAAATCAGGAAAGAATATGTAAACTGCCTGGATTTCTCCCTTCCAAAAAAGGATGGATGGATAGAGACAAAGACAGGGGGAGACATGCAAACCATAAGTCTAAAGCAGGGGTAGGCAACCTTGGCTCTTTTATGACTTGTGGACTTCAACTCCCAGAATTCCTGAGCCAGCATGAAGTCCACGAGTCATAAAAGAGCCAAGGTTACCTACTCCTGGTCTAAAGGTAGAAGGCTGTGCCTAACTGCCTTGTACAGCAACATTCACAGTTATGATGGTGATGAAAAAGTAACTTTACAACCAATCCTCACTTTTACTATCTTTACAGCAAAGGATAGCTGAAATAAAATCGTAAGCACAATCAGGTTTCACTTAGCAACTTTTTCTCTTAACAATTGAGTTGCCAGTCCCAATTATAATCATTAAACAACTACCTTGATACAAATCAATTTCCTCTTTTACTGTGCAAAAAACGTATACATTATAGTGACTTTTCTTCAATGTAAGAATTAAATATCAAAAACATAGATCAAGTTTTGGTATTCAGTACTTGCATTATTCATCCAGATGCAATTATTGTAATCAATGATTCCTTTATTATATTACTGAAAACATAGAATAATAGAGCTGGAAGGGACCGAGGAGGTCTTCTAGTCCAGGGCTTTTCAACCTTTTCACAGATTGTACCACTTTTAGGACATGACAATAGTTGAGTACCACCCATGCTTAGCAAGGTGTCAAAAACTTGATGACTGAAAAAAAGGGGGCAGAATTTTTGGTTTTACTGATTAGATTGATTTGTTGTTATAGAAATGGCTAGTTTATACTATTATGGAAAAGTACAAAGTTGAGGTTCGATGTTAATACTTCATTCTACTACAACAGAGGAAGTCAGAAATCAATGCCTTTTCTTTTCTTTTTCCCTTCTCCCCCTCACTTTCCCCCCCTTCTTTAATAAATCTGTCAGTCACATCTTTGAGCTTTGTTCCAGGGAAATAGCAATATCCCTAGATAGATTGTCCAATCCACAAATTGCTGGTCCAGTTCCCCTAAGTAGTGAGTCTCCTATCACCAGCACACATCTTTTTTTTCTTGAGGAAATCTGTTTACCTTTTTCCTGTCATTGGTACACTTGATGATGTCCCTTCTCCAGGTGTCTGCACACTTTTTTCCAAGAGAAGGTTATGAAATTGATTGTTTAGCTCCAGCAGAACTGGACTAAACTGGATTGGATATGTTTTTCCTTCAATGAGTGACATGTTGTCATCAGTCTGTCTCTAAAGGTTCATTTTTTTATGTTAATTAATTGTTCCTTACTACATTCAGTTTGGTTGCAGTCTTCTTCCTTCATTTCAGGTTTCTCATTTGGTATTGGAATCTCAGAGTGGCTAAATTTTTCTCTAGACCATTTACTTTATCATCTAGTCCCATAACTTTTCCTCAAGTAATTCAATTAATTTACATTTGATAAGATATTATTTATTTATTGTAAAATCTCTTTACTAATTGATAAGCCTTAACATCCATGCTTTTCACCCAAGTGGCCTCTGACAACAGATATCCCCTCCATTGCATTAGATACTATAATTTCCCCTTGTATAATCTAGAATCAAGGATTCACTTAATTTCATAATGGGTTTCCCCCATACCAAAAGCGGGCATCCAAGGCAAACCATTCAATATCACAGTAGTCCAAGTCTATGCCCCAACCACTGGTGCTGAAGAGGATGAAATTGACTGTTCTATGAAGCCCTACAGCACCTTACAGAATCAACACTAAAAATGATGTCCTTATCATCATGGGGGATTGGAATGCTAAAGTAGGAAGCCAAAAAATAAACGGAATAACAGGCAAGTTTGGCCTTGGAGTACAAAATGAAGCAGGGCACAGGCTGATAGAATTTTGTCAAGAGAATACAATGGTCATAGCAAATACTCTTTTCCAACAACCAAAGAGACAGCTCTATACATGGACATCACCAGATGGTCAGCATAGAAATCAGATTGACTATGTGCTTTGCAGCCAAAGATGGAGAAGCTCTATACAGTCAGTAAAAACAAGACCAGGAGTTGACTGTGGCTCAGATCATGAGCTTCTCGTTGCAAAATTTAGGCTTAAATTGAAGAAAGTAGGGAAAAACACCAGGCCACTCAGGTATGAACTAAATCATATCCCTGATGAATATACAATAGAGGTGACAAATAGATTTAAGGAATTAGATCTGATAGACAGAGTGCCTGAAGAACTATGGACGGAGGTTCACAACATTGTACAAGAGCTAGCAACTAAAACCATCCCAAAGAAAAAGAAATGCAAGAAAGCAAAATGGCTGTCTGAGGAAGCTTTGCAAATAGCTGAGGAAAGAAGGGAAGCGAAAGGCAAGGGAGAAAGAGAAAGATACACCCAATTGAATGCAGAATTCCAGAGAATAGCTAGAAGAGATAAGAATGCCTTCTTAAATAAACAGTGCAAAGAAATAGAAGAAAACAATAAAATAGGGAGAACCAGAGATCTCTTCAAGAAAATTGGAGATATGAAGGGAACGTTTCATGCAAAGATGGGCATGATAAAGGACCAAAATGGCAGGGACCTAACAGAGGCAGAAGAGATTAAGAAGAGGTGGCAAAATTACACAGAAGAACTATATAAGAACGAGCTTAGCATCCCTGATAACCACGATGGGGTAGTCACTGACCTTGAGCCAGACATCTTAGAATGTGAAGTGAAATGGCCTTAGGAAAGCTGAGCAACAACAAACCTAGTGGAGGTGACAGTAATCCAGCTGAGCTATTCAAAATCTTAAAAGACGATGCAGTAAAAGTGCTACACTCAATTTGCCAGCAAATTTGGAAAACTCAACAGTGGCCACAGGATTGGAAAAGGTCAGTTTACATTCCAATTCCAAAGAAAGACAATGCTAAAGAATGTTCAAACTATCGCACCATTGCACTCATTTCACATGCAAGTAAAGTTATGCTTAAAATCCTACAAGCTAGACTCCAGCAGTATGTGGATCGAGAACTTCCAGAAGTACAGGCAGGATTTTGAAGACCGTCTCCTTGATCTCTAGTTTAACGGTTGTATGCGACCTAGTACCTCTTTCGATCCCTCAAGGTCTTTTTGTAGATGAAGACGAAGTAACTGATACGATTTCGGAAACTAACACACGATCACAACAAATTGTGGCAAGTTCTTAAAGAGATGGGAGTACCAGACCATCTTATTTGTCTCTTGAGAAACCTATATGTGGATCAAGAAGCAACAGTGAGAAGTGGACACGGAACCACTGATTGGTTCAAAATTGGGTAAGGAGTCCGCCCAGGCTGTATTCTGTCGCCCTGCCTATTTAACTTATATGCAGAACACATCATGAGAAAGGCAGGGCTAGATGAATCAAAAGTTGGAATTAAGATTGCTGGGAGAAATATCAACAACTTAAGACATGCAGATGATACCACTCTAATGGCAGAAAGTGAAAAGGAACTAAAGAGCCTCTTGATGCGGGTGAAGAAGGACAGTGCAAAAATTGGCTTGAAACTCAACATTAAGAAAACCAAGATCATGGCATCCGGCCCTCTCAATTCCTGGCAAATAGATGGGGAAGAAATGGAGGTAGTGACAGATTTTATCTTCCTGGGCTCCAAGATCACCACAGATGGGGACTGCAGCCAAGAAATTAAAAGACGCTTGCTCCTGGGGAGGAAAGCTATGGCAAATTTAGACAGCATACTAAAAAGCAGAGACTTCACCCTGCCAACAAAAGCACCTATAGTCAAGGCCATGGTTTTCCCAGTTGCAATGTATGGCTGTGAAATTTGGACCATAAGAAAGGCTGAGCGCAAAAGACTTGAGGGCCTTTGAACTATGGTGCTGGAGAAGATTCCTATGAGTCCCTTGGACTGCAAGGCAATCAAACTGGTCAGTCCTAGAGGAGATCAACCCTGACTGCTCTTTAGAAGGCCAGATCCTGAAGTTGAAACTCAAGTACTTTGGCCACCTAATGAAAAGGAAGGACTCACTGGAGAAGGGCCTAATGCTGGGAAAGATTGAGGGCAATAGAAGAAGGGGACAACAGAGAATGAGGTGGCTGGATGGAATCACTGAAGCAGTAGGCATGAGCTTAAATGGACTCCAGAAGATGGTAGAGGACAGGAAGGCCTGGAGGAATGTGTCCATGGGGTCGCGATGGGTTGGACACAACTTCACAACTAACAACAATTTATTGAGCCAAGCCAAACTGAAAATAACAGCTTCAGTCATCTTGGGAACTACTACAAAATGGATAATTTCCCAGTGCTCCCCCAATTCTAAATGCACAGGTTCGGTTAAATGCATTGCAGGAGCTCTCCCAATGAGAGATCCATCTGCCTGTTCAAATCTCATGGTCAAAGGCAGGAATTTTGCCTGAATTCCTAGCTTAAGTACGGTGGGGAGATTAATTATGCACCAGGTGTACCCAGAGTCAATTAAAACATTTAAGTCCAATTGGGTCCCTGCTTTGGGCACTATGATTTTTGCAGACAGGGTAAAATGTGCTATGGGCTGACTCACCATAGGGTCATCTTCCCCATCATCATCACTATCATACAGCTCTGGCATCGGTAGTCACTCTGGCAGGACCTCCAGTTTTCCCCCTGGTGGAGAAATAACCTTGGCAGTCTGCTCTTCGCTGGCGCACTTGGACTTCTCCTTCATCAAGTGTGGCTTTACTTTTGGCTTAGCTATGGAGTCAGGAGCATTCCTTGCCTGAGGAAAAGGGACCGAACACTCAGCTGCTCGATGCCCTAACTGGTCACACCTGAAACACTTGATGGGAGGCCCCACTGGTGCTCGATAAGAACCGATGACTGCCACAGCTGGAGGGCATCGAGCTGCAGGATGTTTCTCTTGGATCCGCCTTGGCCTGACCTCCAAGATGCTAGGCTTTGGATGGTGATCCAGCTCAATGTCTAGGGTTATGGCCATGCAGTACCACTCTCGGAGCTGGTCAGGGATGCCTTGGTAGGTGCATGCCTGGAACAAATCTCGATCCAGACTTGCTCAAAAATGGCAAATCAGTGAGCATTCCGGCCACTGTCTGAGCCTGCCAGTCACTTTCCTGAATTCACGAACATACTCCTTAGCCAGCCTCCCTCTCTGCTTTAGGTCATGGATGTCCTTCTCAGTTTGCAGGGCTTGGGACTTATCTTCAAACCTGGCTCTCAGCTCACCTATGAATAAATTGATGTCCCACATCTCAGGGGCTTGTTCATCATATAAGGTGGTCACCCACTTGGCAGCTTCCCCTTCGAGGTTCACCGCCACCGCATCAACTATCCCGGCCTCATTGTGGTAGGCACAAGTGTGGCAGTTCAGGTGGTTCCAGACCTGATTCATGAAGAATGACAGCTTTTCAGGATCTCCATGAAAAATAGGTTTGATTGGAGGTAGTTCTAAAGGCTGTGGTCCCCAATAAGCCTATTGTATGCCTGGTCTTAAGCATTAAAGTTGCGGAGGAGCCACATCTGGAAACCTTCTGAGCTGAGCTCCTGGGCTTGCAGGATGCTGATCTCTGTCGGGAGTACATTGCTGCATAGGGCTCAAAGCCAAGGCTGGTCAGGGCTTGGCTTCGAGCCAAGCAACACAAGTCATTGTGACAGGGCTTGGACTCCGCTGAGGAGGGGGGAGCATAGGAGACCTCTCGTATTCTCTTACCCCAGAGATCACCCAGCGGGTGACAGGTTCCACTTCTCCAACCTCCAACCGATCGAACAGTCTCTACATGGAGTGGCTGTGGATGGCCATCAGATACTTCCATTCACCCGAGTCATCCCAGCCAGCAGGTCATTTCACTGTTCTCATCACAGGCAATCGCAGGTAGCATGATGACAGCAGAGGGAATTGTGCCTCAGCAGCTTTAGGGGTGCTCCATCTCTGTGAGGCAATCTCAGGCCGATCAAGCTCCCCTAAACTTAAGGCTCCCTCCAATTGTCCCAGACCCTCTGATGAGGGCATCCAAATCTTTGGCCGCACACCCATGGCCGAGGCTCTACTCTCCACCTGGGCTGTTGTCAATGCTGCTAACATCGGATGTTCTTGCTTGACAATATATGAAGATGCAGACATTTTCTATTTAACCTGTGTGTTACTTTTAGAGTTAAAATTAGATGTTGCTGGAAGGGAGGAGGGAAATGTGCTTGGGGACTTGTTAGCCATAACAATATCTCAGTAGAATTCTTCAAGGTTAGTTGTAATAAGAGGAGATAATGGGAGGGAAAGTTCACACTTCAAACTAATTGGAGAATGTGATTAATGACTGTGAAATGAAGGAGTGAGTTATGCTTTGTTACTGTGTGTCTGAGGGAGGAGAATTTAGATTTTGACTTCTCTATGTTTGTGCCAAAGCTATGCTGCAAATTAAAGATTCTTTAAGGTAAACAATGCCTCAAAGTTCTTTGAAGAGCTTCTTCTTTCGGAACCATGACAGCTGTAGCCTGTCTTCTAGCAGCCAATGCCGCACTAAGGAGGACACCTCTCCTCTCTTCTCCATCTCAAATTCTTCCCTGAGTCTTCGTCATCTTCCTACAGGTGTGAGGTTGGCGACTGGGGCTCAGGACCCCAATTAATGATTAGGAGTCTTGGTTTAATGTCATGGTTCTGATAGATGAGACCAAATAAAACAGAACTCCAAGGCTTGAGGTTTCCTCTGAGAACATGTTTATTGGACACAAAGTATTGGCATGATCAAAAGTAAAACCAAGACTAAAATCCCCTCCCAAAACAGTAATACAAAGTTACAGACCCACCTCACTGGCTATGCAATCAACTATGTTCCCCAATAACACATCCAGGTGGCCTTTCTAATACTAAAAATATCCTCCCCAGTTGAGAGAAACAGAAATGACCTTGGTTCCCATGGGATAGAAAAATATTTAGTCTAATAGAAAATGTCCCATTCCCTATTAGACTAAATATTTTTCTATCCCATGGGAACCAAGGTCATTTCTGTTTCTCTCAGCTAGGGAGGATATTTTTAGTATTAGAAAATGTCCCATTCCCAGACTAAAGTACTTACAAGAAATCTAACAGAAAAACAGAAAGTTCAATTTGTGGAAAAAACAAATCTTTGCGATCAGCCAGGGGGTCCTCAAATCGCCTTCTCAGAGAGGACATGAAATGGTTGAAATCATTGAGCTCTGGGGCATTGGAGTCGTGCAAGTTCACCACCCAATCTGTGGCCGGCCCATCCAGAGCAGATTGCACAATCCGGATACGGGCTTTGTCGCTAGGGATGTGCCACCCGTATTCCTCCATGTAGCTGAGGACTTGGGTTAGGAAAAACCCCAAGCGTGTCGACTCCCCCTTGTGTAGAAAACCGGGACCTGAGTCTCCCGGCTTGGTTTCAGACCTCGTCCGGGGGCTGATTCATGAGTTGTCATATGAAGACACCAGACCAGGTTTCCTCGGGATGAGATCAGCCCAGAATAGTCTCTGAGGACCTCCTTTATTAGCAATCATCAAAGCAAATTGCAGGCAGAAGCGACAAGCAGGGGGGTGAGCCG
>NW_015386125.1:235342-244051 GCF_001527695.2 Protobothrops mucrosquamatus | reverse complement strand
GGTTCACACTGGAAGGTCTTATCAGGAAGTGATAATATTATAGCTTGTGTAGACAGCTTTGTTGACTTGCTTCTTAGTTGTCTGTCCTTACGTGTTTGCAGCTGCAGATTGCAGCCTAACACGTAGGCATGAAGAAGTGTAGAATTAAGCATACTGAAGGTTACAAGATGGAGTGACTTATGCTATATTCCAACACCCTTGAATCTCACGTCCAGCGGCGGGAGTCTTTGAATGGATCGGTGCCTTCATTGTCAGTGGTAGTGTCTTCCATCCAGATTGCCATCTGTGGGTCGGCGGGGACTACTGGATCAGCAGACAACCCCGGGGATGCAGGTTCCACTTCCCCCTCGGTGTCTCTCCAGTTGCAGCTCCAGGAGCTGGGGCAGCCATAGGGCTCAGAATTCTCCTCTCCTAGGGAGCTGAGGGTTCTCTTCATCAGGTTGATAGCTTTCTCTAGGATCCAGCCCGAGTACGGTGCCCAGCTCCCTTCCTCCTCACTTGCGTGCAGGGATTTCTCCATCTCCTGCTTCCATTCTGGTTGGTTGGGCCCCCGTCTTAGGGTCACCTTTCTTGATTTCTTTTCCCACTCGCTTTTCCAACGCCCATTGACCACCGAGATTTGTGGTCCCGTGTTTCCACCACCTCTACTCCTGAGGAGTCTGACCTCTCATATCCCGACATCTGGCAGGGTTTCAGTCGGGGCAGCAGCTCCCTTTCCGGGGAGTTTTCTCCTTTCCCTGTTCTGTCGTCTGACATGGTAATTTTTGCAAAGTCCCCCGGCAAGGTTCTCCCTTCCAGGTGGATTAATTCTGCAGGTCCTGTCTAATATAAGGACCCACCCCACTTTGCATCTTAAGAAGACAGCACTCTTGGAATATTTCTTCCAACAGGCATCTTTATTAAGAGAAGATGGTTGCAGGCCTTCTAGACAGGACCTGGGACCCAAGCCCTACAGTTCAAGGTTTTAAATGTTCCCAAGCAGCCCCACCCCCACCCCACCGTCCTTCCAGCGACAATCCCAGGCATTACATTTCCACCCCCTTTTCCTCACGGCCGGCGGAAGGGAAACTTCAGAGAGGAGTAGATGAAAGCTGATGGGCTTTATTGTTATGATCAGTCCTTTTGGTGCGATCCACATTCAGTCCCTTTGAAGTTGTAAGGAAGGAAGTGAGAGCCATAAAACCCCTTTGCTTATCCCCCTTCCCCTTTGCAATATGACAGAATCCAGAGAGGGCAGAAATGGGGTTTTCCATAGTTGATGCCTAGAGATGAAATATAATTGGATTTTGACAGCTCCTTTGCAGGATGAGGGTACGTTGACTCTCAGACATGTAGATTTTAGCCCAAACCCAGGCAAGGCCATCACACATAGTGGACTTTAAACTATTAATCTTCAGTCAACAAGTCTTTTAATGCTGCCATCAGATTGTCAGCTACTTGCAAAGGGGACCTTTTCTGTGAGGGTGATGGCTGGGGGTGCCAATTGTTTAGAGGGGATAACTGCACTGATAACTTCTCCTTTTGAGCTATTGTATTGGGACAACCTTGAGAGGGCATAAGCCAGAAAGTTTTTTTTTCCCCAGGAAGATATTACAATGTGAAATTGAATTGACTGAAGTATTGGGCCATAGCTTCTGGGGGTTTTCTGTGCCTGCTTTGGGCATAGCTTCCTGGGGGTTTTCTGTGCCTCTAGGTTCTTATAATCTACCCATACTTCGAAAAGGGCTTTGTACCTTCCAGGAAGTGTCTCCAGGTAAGAAGGGCCCATCTCACTGCATAAGCTTCATTTTCCCAGACCACCCACCTGTGCTCTGCCTCAGTTAATTTCTTAGAAATGTAGGCACATGGCTGTAAAGGCCCTTGGGCATTTTTCTGAAGTAGGATAGCCCTGACTGCCGCATTGCTGACATTGGCCTAAATAACAAATGGAGCATTCAGGCCTGGATGCTTGAGTGGCTAATAAACGTTTAAGTTTTTCAAAAGCTGCTTGGGATTCTATATTCCACTTAATGGGTTTGCTGGATTTGGGTTTCCCCTGTCCTTTTGTTTCCAGGAGGTTAGTGATGGGGAGGACTATTTGGGCAAAGGACAGAATGAATTGCCGATAGAAATTGGCAAACTCAAAGAAGCTTTGGAGTTGTTTTTGGATGCATGGGGTCCCCCATTCTAGCACCACTCACACCTTTTCTGGGTCCATCTCCACCCCCTTGTGTGAGATACTATGCTCCAAATAGTCAATTTTGTCTTTGTGGAACTCGCACTTGGAGAGTTTTGTATATAGCTGAGCAGTGCAGAGTTTTTTTAAGCACTGTCCTGACCAATTTCACATGTTTTTCCATAGTCTCAGTATAGATAGGAATGTTGTCTAAATAGACTAGAACCCCTTTAAATTGATACTTGTGTATAACCTTGTTAATTAGTTGCATAAAAACTGTGGATGCTTTCTAGAGCCCAAAGGGTAGAACTCAGAATTGGAAGGACCCCAATGCACAATTGAATGTTGTTTTCACTTCTCCCCTTCTTTAATGAGCACCTTGTAATATGCTTCCCTCAGGTCTAGTTTGGTGAAAATCCTCCCCTTGTCCAGGTGGGTGTTCTGTCCCAGCCTACGTCCGTCCTTGTTACATCACAAGAACAAACCCCTCTTAAACAGTAGGCTCTTTTTATTTCCAAAATAGTCCTGATAAGTTTTTCTCCAAAACAAAAAACACAGAATACTTTCCTAACAGATAATGGATTACAAAAGTAAACAGAGCAGAAGTTTAAACAAGAAATTCACTGATAAAACAAAACAGACCATGATCCTTAGAAATTCTTTACAAACGGTTGCCTTCAGCAACCAGCACCACCCACACCTTCCCTTTTTATAAAGCAGTCCCAAGGCGTGGCTTCTCAATGCCTTCTCCTCCTCCCCTGGAGTTGTCGTATTGACTGCTGCTGATCTGCTCTAGATAATTGCCTGCATCTACAAGCATCAATCATGTCCATCAGCTGTGAATCCTCCAAATCCGACTCACTCTCCCCACATAGCTGAGCTTCATCCGTAACACGACTGGAGGGGCCAGGCTCTTCATCAGACCGTGAGTCTTGTAATTCATCAGAGCCTCCCTCTGACCCTGATGGCCCTCCAAATGCCTCCTCCTCAGATTCCCCGGACTCAGCTGTTGGGAACACAGGCTGGCACAGAATCACGACACTGGGTCTTTCATTAGTGGCAATGAATAGATGTTCTCAATGCAGATTGCATTTAGCCTGCAGTAATCTATGCATAGACAAAGGGATTTATCCTTTTTCTCCCAAAATAACACAGGTGTTGCCATGCATGATTTCACTGACTGAATGAAACCCCAGGCTAGGTTTTTATCTATGAAGGATCGGAGCTCTTCTAATTCCCTTGGGGTCATAGAGTATAGTTATGGCTTGGGCAATTTTGCACCCGGCAAAATTTCTATAGAGCAGTCTATGGGGCAATAGGGGTGTGTGTTTGTGTGTGTGGCATGTCTGAATCACACTTGCTGAAAACCTCATGCAAGTTTCTCTGCTAACCTTTCCCCAACCTGTTTCTGCTGGATTTTTAGTATCCACTTTGTCCAATTTATGTAAGGATTCCATTTTAACAGCCAGACTAAGCCTAGTACCATGGATCTGTCCATGCCTGGCACCATAATGAAACTGAGAGTTTCTTTGTGGGGCCCCATTCTCATTCTTACTGGTTTCATGACAAATGTTGCTGGAGCCCCCAATGTGACCAAATCATCTAGTTGGCAAAGTGCAGTGGGAACCTTTAATTCCCTAGATGCATCCCAGTCTTTCCACTATGCTAGGATTGACCAGGAACCTGGGCAGCCCGAGTCCAACAGGGTGATTAGACTCTCCCTATACCATGATGAGGATATATTTAACACTACTGTTATTGTCACTGGTATCATGGGTGACTTACTAGGGGTTTGTCATCTGCCCTGCTATCATTCCCTGTCCCAGCACTTTGGAATTTAGTCAGAATTCTTTCACCATCACCAGGTGGTGGAATGAACTTGACAACCTACAATCCTTTGAGGGGTGTTTCTCAAGGTCTGGTAGGACCTTTGTCCCCTTGCTTTGCTGTCCTGCAGGGGGGGCTCAGCAATCAGTAGCATGGTGCTCTTCTTTGCTGCAACAGAAGCAGTTGGTAGGCCAGCAGCATGGGCTGTGATCCTGCTTCCTGGGTTTTGGGGTTTCTTTTTTTTTCCAGGGTGAAAGGACATCACTGGTCTCAATTGGTGCATCCATAGTATTTGGCCAAGTCAATCTCCACTTCGTTGACCAGAACATACCATCCTTGGAGGGTTCATAGTGTGCCTCAGGACAAGCAGATGTAAAAGACTTCATTGTTTAGCCCTCTGTAGAAACTCTCAATCAGCTTATTTTGGGGCCAGTCAATTAGTCTGCAGGCCAGACTCCAGAACTTTTGCACATAGGTGGCAACAAGTTGCCTCCCCTGTTTAATAGTCTTAATTCAGGTTCTGGCCTTTTTGTCTACGAGCTGCTTCTCAAACCACTTTCTTAGGACAGCCATGAAACTGTTGAAGATGCATAGCTCCACAGCATCATCATCGTGGAGGGCCACCATCCACTCAGTTGCTTCTCCCTCCAGAGTCATGGTGACATTTTGCACCCTGGCTGGGTCATTTGGCAGGTCAGCTCTATATTCTTGCATGTAGTTCCACACTTGGATGAGGAGAATGCCAGTTGCTTCAAGTCACCATTGAATTTCACCCCCAGGGTTGCTGGTATGCAATCTCTTCTCCAGGGAGAGGCAGTCCATGCAGAAAGGGGTTGCTGGACCAGTCGAGTCACTGCTGACTGCTGTGCCAGAGCCTGCAGGATGATGGTCAGACCCATGGCAGGTGTGGGTGCTGCTTCGGTCAGTGGAGCTGGTGGTGGTGCTGGCCACTTTTGGGCATTATAGGCTTTGAGCTTGTCAAAAACATCTCTCAGTAAATTGATTGCTTGTTTGAGGAATGACCTTGTGAGGGTCTGGCTCGCTTCCCGCCCCTCCACACTCGTTTTTGGCACGTGTGTCCCGTGGCGGCTTCCCAAATGAAGGTTATTCCAGAGAGTCTCTTCTCCCAATCTTCCATCCTCCTGATCCCTACAGACCACCAGGACTCTGGCCAATCTTCTAGTGTCTCTGCTCCTTCCCTGAGTTTAGGGTAGCCACCGCTGCTCCTGGGTCTTGAAGTGGCTTCTTCCCAGATCTCCATCTTCTCCAGTTTGTTCTCATGGTTAGACATTCTATGCACAGTCCCCACAGTAGACAAGGTCTCTGGATGGATCATTACTGCAGATTTTGCTTAATGTCAGACTTGTCCCAGCTTGGACATTCAGGAAAGAAAGATCCTCAACTTCATTTGTAGTGAAAGGTATACTTTTACTGAAATCAAGAGATAACAGCATAGCAAAGTCAGATCTGAGGATTTCCTGCATAACCCCAGCAATTTTCCCTTCTCCCAGGCCCTCCCCACTTGGTTATCTTGATGGTATCCAATAAGATTCAAATTAGGTGTTTTGTTAACAATTGCACATTTTGGCTCCGCTTTGGATGGGCATTTCACATTCCATTCCCAGGCTTGTATCCTTGGACCTTTCAACCACTGCCTCTGGATGGGACCTCTGGTCCCTGTCATCTCCTATCTTCCCATTTCTCCTCCCCTTATTTAATGGCAAGCTGCCATCAAAGTGAAGTGAAGTTAGGCTGAAGTAATTTGATGGCAGCTCTGACAAAAAGTAGCAAAGTGTCATTCTATTCTATTCCATTCCATTCTGTTCTGTTCTATTCTGCATATAAAATATTATCTGTATATTAATATTCCATGAAAGGTTTGTTAATTATCCAGTCTGTGGATCTTTATTGTTTTACTGTTCCTTGGACAAAATGGTTAAACATCAACAACTGGTAGATTCCTAGTATTTTCTTTTGTCTCCCACTCAATGTCACCTGTTGACAGAAAAAAATGACCAATCTTTATCCTGAAAATGCCTGCAAAAGAGATCTTAGCATCTTTCAGGTTGTCTGAATGGTAGGTTGCTCATTGTTGATTCTTTACACTGGGCAATATCTAAATACAGATGTCCATTGTTCTCAAAGATCTGGTGATAGGAAGGATTAACCTTTAACCTTTCTATAGTAAATCTATTGAGAAGCACTTTGTTCTTTGAATGATTGCTTGTACAAGTTTCTAGCTTAGTGTTCTTAAAGAAAGCCTTGTCCTGGAGAAGAATTGTCCAATGAAACTACTGAAGAGAAGTTCTCTTTAGATCCTGTCTCTGGTATTCAGTTCTTACAGAAGTTAAAGACACTGGACAGAAACTGCTTATCTACATTGCCTGGATGCCACAATTCTAGGATCAAACTTTTTGATACCTTTCACCTCACTAGGTAGATCATCAGTACAACACTGGCATCTAGTGGCCCCAAAAATTATTCAAAGAATTGGGATAGTTGTGAGGAAAAAATACATTTTCTTCCAGAGACTTCCTTCCAGGATTTAGCTATTAATTTGTTTTATATCTGGGAAGACAATTTTTCCAGAAGGTCAGAACTTCTTACTTCAGTCTGGGATGTATTCTAAACTTGTTGTTTGGGGAGCTAGAAGTTTCATTCTGAAGAACAATTTCTCAATAGCCTTACCTTTTAGAGATTGCAAACACTACTAATTTCTTTCAATAACTGGTTTAAACTTTCAGAGACAACCCAAGCTCATCTTATGATTTTGGTTATGACTTTGGCTTTAATAATCTGCAGAAAACAGGAAAAAACACAACTTTCCAAGATAAAGGTCAGATTTATTTGTTCAAAAATCATGTTAGCTAACAAGTGGAAGCAATACAGAGAATTGAATAAAATGTATAAAAAATAAATGTGATGTACATAAATAAGGTGACCAACTTTTTTACAATGAGAAGGACACAAATAAATTGAAGAAAAAATATATCATAAATAAAATAAACATTTTATTCATTGCAACAATAATACAGAATACGCTGTAATATGATAAATGCATAATAAAAAACATTTGTAACAATAACATTTTATATTGTAATTATGCTTACATGCCTATTAATTATTATTTAAATGAGTACTTTTCCATTGAATGAATATTTTTGTCAATGTATCATCTTCTAACTATATATTGGAAATATCTGAACAAGAAATATCCTTCATATTTGGACTATAACTCTTTGATTGTTATGGGAGACTGGAATGGGGTTTTGGATACGTTAAAAGATAAAAAAACAACTTCCAAGGATGTAACCCTTTCCAGATTACCTAAGTCCTTTTTTGCTATGAAAGATGATTTAGAATTGATGGATGTTTGGAGATCACAACATATCAATGAACGTGATTTTACTTTTTTTTCTCACAGACATGACTCTTTTTCAAGGATTGATTTTGTTCTGATATCGACTGATTTATTTACAGATTGTAACAAAACTAAAATTTTCCCTAGAACTTTGTCTGATCATAGTATGGTCTGGATGGAGATTGGTCAAAAATGTTTCTCCTTTAGAACCTCTTATTTACTTTTAAACAAATTGATGCTCCTATTCCAATTCCGAAACTTCCTTAGATACCTTCTCAAGAAAGTTGAATTATACCTGTTCCTTTGAAGATAAAATATTGTATGGGATGCTGGCAAGGCTTATTTAAGAGGAATACTAATTGCTATGAATAATGCCTATAAACGTAAGCAAATGCAGACTAGATTTAACTTGGAAAAAGAAATTGGGATGAAGGAAAAATTATTATCACAACGACCAACAGATATTAACCTAAAAAACTCTATTAAGATGCTTAAAAATCAATTCAACTTATTAATTGCTGATCAGGTGGCCACCAACTTGAAGTATATTAAACATAACACATTTGCTAATGCAAACAAACCGGGGAGGTGGTTGGCCTACCAAATACGTAAGAGACAAAAAGCGAGGCTTATATCTAAAGTTTTGGTCAAAGAACGTGAAATTCATCAACAAGAAATGATTAAAAAGGCATTCACTGAATTTTATTCGCATTTATATTCCTCAGAGACTATAAACAGCAAAGATATTGATAAATATTTACAATCTTCACCTATATATAAACTTACAGTGGAGCAGCAGAAAATTATGGATGATGAGATTACAACAGATGAAATTCTAAATGCAATTAAACAATTGAAAGTTGGTAAAGCTCCTGGGACGGATGGTTTAACAGCAACTTACTATAAGTCATTGTCAGCTATATTGTTACAACCTTTAAAAATTTTATTCAATAGAATTATGTTGGGAGAACAAATACCTCAGTCTTGGACAAGAGCCTTTATATCTCTGATACCGAAGGACGACAAAGAAATTTTGGAACTTAAAGATTATAGACCTATCTCCTTGTTGAATGTGTATTACAAAATTTTTGCCAAAATTTTGGCTAATAGATTGATGCAGATATTGCAACATTATATACATGATGATCAAACTGGTTTCATATCTGAGAGATACATGAAGAATAATATCAGGCAAATTGTAAATCTACTGGAATATTTGGACAAGAATAATCAAATACCTTCGGCCTTTATCTTTCTTGATGCGGAGAAGGCCTTCGACAAATTGGAATGGCAGTTTTTAAATAAATTGCTGGATTATATGAACTTTGGAGATCAATTTAAAACAGCTATAAAGGCGATATATCAA
>NW_015386125.1:226310-233654 GCF_001527695.2 Protobothrops mucrosquamatus | reverse complement strand
TGATGTGCTTTTTTTTATGATAAAAATAATAAAAATTTATATTTGAAAAAAAAAAAAAAAAGAAAAAGAAATATCCTTCATATTGAATTTTATGGCAAGTGTTGCAGCTAGAGTATCAACATTCAATCTCGATTTCTCACTTTTCCAAAAATCATTAGCAATTGAAAAAACCCTTTCAACTGCTGCATTAGTTCCAGGGTAGCACAACGTAAAATGAACAAGAATAAATAAATTTTTACATGGAATATGTTCATTTTTGAAGTGGCTGAATATTTCCACCCATCTTTTATCAATGTCAACGTGTTTGAAGAAGTAAAAAAAGCCACTTGTGCACTGTGCACTCTTGCGTGCGGTGCACTTTCTCAAAACAATTCTCCTGTGCGGAGCGCATGCGTCTCATAATCGCATCTCGCCGCACTGTACCGAGCCTTGATGAATCGTCATGTCAAATACAAATACGTCACATCACAGGCAACGGATCGGCTCAGCATCGATCGAATATTGAGATTTACAGATTAGTCTTCAAATATCGAAAAGGAGAACATATTGTAGGAGGACACTTTTCAAGAGAGAACTTATGAAAGGAGGACGATTGGTCACCTTAACATAAAGAAGTATTAAAAGAGAAGTCCGGGACCCATTTTCCCCACTGGGAGAATGCACAGGAGAAGGGAAATACCACTGCAGAAATTAACAGGCCAAAGCCCTGGGGTTCTGGGACTTTGAAGTTGAAATATTTCAGGGGGTTGTGCAATGTGTTTGAGCTTTTGTGCCTTTTGCTATTAAAAACTCAAAGTAGAACTTTCATCCCATCAATAGCAGATTTCTCACATTTTCTTCTAATTTTTTTTCTCCAGGAAACTGAAGAAAACCTGGACTGTTCTTCTTGGGGGAGGGGAAGAGACAAAGGAAGAAAAGCAAAAGAGTTTCTCCTCACCCTATTTTGCTGGCCAAGCAAACGAAGGGAAGGGTTTTTTTTAAAAAAATGGCTTATTTCAGTAATTTCCTAACAAAATTTAAAAATCTTGTCTCTGATGATTAAAGATGTTTAACAGCTTCATAAATGTGACATTAATTTTCCTGCAGTATTCCCATCCCAGATATTCCACTCAAAGTGAGCTGGAGGACATTAAATGCATTTGAGGATGGATAACAGTCAAATAGTTTCTCTCTCCCACTATTTCTCAGCCTTCAAGCTATTTGATCACTATTAGTCAGATAAAATACTGAAACTAGGAAATTTGTTGCTTTTTATGACTTTCTATAGCCATTAACAGCACAATTAACCATCTTTGAACATCATTTTTTTTATCCCAAGGATAGATAAATATCACATACATGCACAAAGAAAGAAAAAGATATCAGAGCTCTTAAGTTTTATACATCATAGCCAGGTATTTTCATAGTAGATCTTAGGTTAACTTAAGTTACAATATTTTCATCCCATTTTACCTTTGACTTGATATCAATTTGAGCCTAAAGAAACATTCATATATCCAATTTAACTACTCTGACATCAACTAGGAGACAAACTCTGCAACAAATGAGAAATCAAACAGGTTCCTGACCAACCAGCTGACAACTTCATCACCGAAAAGGTAGAGGTAGCAACTAGAAGGACAGCTATACTGGACCTTATTCTTACCAATAGAGAAGAAGTGATAAAAGGGATTGAAGTTGTAGGAACTTTAAGGGAGAGTGACCATGTCATATTAGAATTCAATATAAAACAGACACAAGCAACAAAACAAAGCAAAACAAAACCAATGTTTTAGACTTTAAAACAGGTGATTTTTACAAACATTCAGAGAGCTTGGGAAGGATTCCATGGATGAAAATCTTAAAGGGCAAATCAACTCAAGAAGCATGGGAAATTCTGAAAAATATGATTCTACTGGTCAAATCCAGTTCAATACCACTAAATAGAAAAACAAGAAAAAAACAGCATGATTGCACAAAGAATTCTCAAACCAACTGACAGAAAAAAAAGGACAAGTACAAAAAATAGAAAAAGAGACACATAGGTAAGGCAAAATACCAACAAATAGATCAAACCTGCAAAGATGAAGTTAGGAAAGCTAAGGCTTTGAACAAAGTAAGACTTGCAACAAATGTCAAAAACAAAATAATTTTTTTAACAGATAAAAAACAAGAAAAAAGACAAAGAAACTTGGGAGAAGATGGCAAAGAAGTAATGGGCAGTAAAGAGAAAGAATTAATTGATTTAAAATGTGTATCTGTCTTCATGCAAAAAAAAAACACTACTTAACTTATGAAAACCAGAACCATAAATGACAGATTAGGAATGCAAATTAAAATATGCAAAAATAAGGTGAGAGACATCTGTCAGCTCTAGATGGGTTCAAATCACTGGTCCTGACAGACTACATCTCAGAGTTCTGAAGGAACTGTCAGATGTGATTTCAGAATCATTGAAAGATATTTTTTTTTAATTCTTGGATCACAGGGAAACTACTTGAAGGCTGGAAAAGAGCTGATGTGCTCCCCATCTTCAAAAAAGGAAAAAAAGAAACAGATCCAGTGTAAGGTCCTGCCTCAGTTACCCCATTAGGAAAGCATAACTCTTGAAATAAGCTTTATTTCAAAAGAATCTTTTCCTGAGAGAAAGTGATTGCAGAGAGGTCAGGCAGAATCTGAAGTTTCCACATGAAAACATTAGGTTAATTTCCCATTGTCCAGCCCCACCCCATTGGCCCAGTCCATCTGGAGCCAATCTGTTGGTGTCAAGTTGTTGTGAGAACTCTGAGCCGAACAGGTGATAACAAGTTGTTCTCTGATGCTGTGACCTTAGTAACAGGCAGGAGTTAGCCAGAAAGGAGTCAAACCAGATAGCCCTGAGGACTCATTCCCCCCTCCCCAATTCCCATGGAGATACATTAAAGCAAAAGTAGAAACAATGTAGAAACATCTTCAATCCTCAAACAGCACTTCCCCCTTCCCCTCAGAGTGGCAGCATTCTGGTAGGGACATGACATGCTGCCCCCCCTAAAAGAAGGGAATTTCCACTTGGAGAAAAGAAAATAATAAAGAGGGAACAAGAAAACAGCAATTACACATTCATTTAGGTTTATCAGGGTAACAGTCATGGAATTGTTTAAGTAATCTAGGGACTTTAACAAGTTTCTTTTGTACGCATTCATTTTGAGCCCCAGGTAGGTTTTTCCATGCCACCAAGTATTGGATGAGCCCCCTATGCATGAGTGAATCAAGGATTTCTTTGATCTCAAAATGTTGTTCCCCTTCCACCATAAGAGGTTCGGAAACTGGAAGGGATGCTGGCTGTAGGGGCGAAACCACTTCCGGTTTTAGGAGATTGCAGTGGAAAATGGGGTGGACTTTTCTCAGAGACTTTGGTATTTCTAGCTCTACTGTGATCAGATTAATAATTTGTTTCATGGGGAAAGGCCCTGCATATTTTGCCCTAACTTTTTTGAGGGCTGCAAGAATTGTAGGAACTGTGTGGACAAGTATACTTGGTCCCCAATGTGAAATGGTTTGGGTTCTATCCTCTTTTTGTTGACTTGGGTTTTGTAAGCTGCTTTGGCCTCTGCAAGTACCTTGCATACCATGGGCCAGATATTTTTTTAACTGATCTATCCATCCTTTTAAGGAGAGGATTGTGGTGTCTTTAGCTAGCAGCTCAAGCATTGGATTAAAATATTGTCCTGTTGCCACTTGGAACAGTGTGAAGCCTGTGCTAGTGTGTACATTGTTGTTGTATACAATGTTGTTGCTGCTTCAGCAAACGGCAAGAGGTCAATCCAGTTGTCCTGTTGGTTGTTAATGAAGCAATGCAGGTACTGCTCTAGAACTGAGTTCATTCATTCTGTCCCCTCTATTCATTGGCAGATGGTGACTAGAACTAAGTCCTTGATCAGTTCCTAAGAGGTCCAAAAAAGCTCTCCACAACTTTGATGTGAATTGAATGCCTTTATTTGAGAGGATGTGTTGCGGCACTCTGTGTAGGCAGTAAACATGGTGCAGAAACATCTTAGCTAACTCTTTGACCATTGGAATCTTCTGACAGGGGTTGAAATGTACCTGCTTGGAGAACAGGTCAGTCATGACCCAAATTATCACGTTTCCCGTGCTTTTGGGAAGTTCCACAATAAAGACCATGGAGATCTCTTTCCAGGGAGCTGATGGCTCAGCTACAGTTTGAAGCAACCCTGGCATTTTCTCTTGCCTCCGTTTTGCAATTACGCATGCAGGTCAGCTGGAAACATAACTCTCTATATCCTTTTTAAGTGAAGGCCACTAGAACTGTCTTTTTAGGAGATTCAGGGTTTTCACAAATCCAAAGTGCCCCACCAACTTTGAGTCTTGGCAGGTTTTGTTATGTCCTGGGCCGGTAGGCACAGGCTTCAGCGATTGACCCGGGCAGACCATGTGGATGCCCGGGACAAGAAAGGCTTCTCCCAGCCTTTGCAATGATTGGCCAGCAAGGTATTGTGCAGGGGGGCTATAAAAGGAGAACTGTTGCAACTAGTTGCTTCGTCTCAATGCCTCTTTTCCTGAAACAGAATATTCCAGAGTCAACGTGAGGGGGGAGGCCACACTCAAGGTGCAGCGTAGGAATTTTGAGGGGCTACTGGATGTAGTTGTGGTTGGGGGAGACCGTACGAGTCTCATTGGACTCAACTGGTTTGAGGCCCTGGGAATTCAGGTGACTGGAATACACAGCGTGCAAAGAACAGGCCTGGCTGGGGTCTGCAAGGAGTTTGCAGATGTGTTTAGTCCAGAACTTGGCTCCTACAAAGGCCCTCCTATTTCTCTGAGGCTAGACCCAGCCATAGGCCCCATTAGAATCAAGCCACGCAGGGTGCCCTTTGCTTTAAAGGGTAAAATAGATGCAGAGCTGGATAAACTGATTCAGCAGGGTATCTTAGAGCCTGTGGAAAGTAGTCCATGGGAAACACCTATAGTTATGCCACTGAAGGCCAATGGTGAAGTCCGAATCTGTGCGGACTACAAGTGCACGCTTAACAAAGCGCTGCAGCAGCATTCGTACCCAGTACAAGTGGTCAGTCACATTCTAGCCTCCCTCAAGGGGGGCCAGATCTTTGCTAAGCTTGACCTGGCTCAGGCCTATCAACAATTGCCAGTTGATGAGGAAACAGCCGAGGCCCAAACTATAGTGACTCACAGGGGGGCATTCAAGATAAAAAGATTGCAATTTGGAGTAAACGTGGCCCCTGGCATCTTCCAGAGTGTAATAGAGCGAACGCTCCAAAATATCCCTGGCGTTTGCCCTTACTTTGACGATGTCCTCATTGCTGGGGACTCAGCTGACAATTTAGCTGAAAGGCTGAGAGCCGTTTTGCTACGTTTCCGCCAAGCGGGGCTGAAGCTTAAGCAAGACAAGTGCAAGATCGGGGTTACCTCCACGGAGTTTCTAGGATTCCTCATTGATTCTCAGGGCATCCACCCTGCTGAATCCAAGCTGCAAGCAATTCAGCAGGCCCCAAGTCCCAAATCCAAGGGCGAACTTCAGGCCTTTCTGGGACTGCTAAATTTTTACCACTCATTCCTTCCTCACAAGGCTGCAGTGGCTGAGCCGTTACACCGGCTCTTGGACAAACAGGCCCCTTGGCAGTGGACACATGAAAAGAGCTTCAAAGAGGTCAAGGCCTTGCTCTCTTCAAATGCGGTCCTCGCGCACTTCAATGAGAACTTGCCAGTGTAGGCCTTCGACAAATTGGACTGGCAGTTTTTAAATAAAATGTTGGACTATATGAATTTTGGAAATCAATTTAAGACAGCCATAAAAGCGATTTATCAAAAACAATGTGCTCAAATAATTATTAATGGAGACTTGACAGAACTTATAGATATACAAAAAGGTACTAGACAAGGTTGTCCACTTTCTCCATTATTATTTGTACTGTCTTTGGAAATCCTGCTGTCCAGAATTAGAGAATCTCCAATGATTAAAGGCCTAAAGATTTCTACTAAAGTATATAAGCTTAAAGCTTTTGCTGATGATTTAGTTTTTACATTGACTCAACCAATTGAATCATTGGAATTTTTGTTACAAGAGCTGTATCAGTATGGTAAAGTGGCTGGATTCAAAATTAATGTGAATAAGACTAAAATTCTTACAAAGAACATGATTGCTAGAGACAAAAATCAACTTACGCAAATGTCAGGATTTGAANAGGTTTTGGAACTTAAGGACTACAGACCTATTTCTTTGCTGAATGTGGATTATAAAATTTTTGCAAAAATTTTGGCTAATAGACTGATGCAGATATTGCAATATTATATACATGATGATCAAACTGGTTTTATATCTGGAAGATATATGAAGAATAATATTAGACAAATTGTAAACTTACTGGAATATTTGGACAAGAATAATCAAGTGCCATCGGCCTTCATTTTCTTAGATGCGGAGAAGGCCTTCGAGAAATTGGACTGGCAGTTTTTAAATAAAATGTTGGACTATATGAATTTTGGAAATCAATTTAAGACAGCCATAAAAGCGATCTATCAAAAACAATGTGCTCAAATAATTATTAATGGAGATTTGACAGAACTTATAGATATACAAAAAGGTACTAGACAAGGTTGTCCACTTTCTCCATTATTATTTGTACTGTCTTTGGAAATCCTGCTGTCCAGAATTAGAGAATCTCCAATGATTAAAGGCCTAAAGATTTCTACTAAAGAATATAAGATTAAAGCTTTTGCTGATGATTTAGTTTTTACATTGACTCAACCAATTGAATCATTGGAATTTTTGTTACAAGAGCTGTATCAGCATGGTAAAGTGGCTGGATTCAAAATCAATGTGAATAAGACTAAAATTCTTACAAAGAACATGATTGCTAGAGACAAAAATCAACTTACGCAAATGTCAGGATTTGAAGTGGTTAATAAAGTTAAATATTTGGGAATTTTTTTGTCATCCTCCAATGCGAAATTGTATCAGAATAATTATGAAAGATTGTGGAAATTGGTACAAAAGGACTTACTAATGTGGAAAAAACTACAGCTTTCTTTGCTGGGTCGTATAGCGGCCATTAAAATGAACATTTTGCCTAAGTTTCTTTTTTTATTTCAGATGATACCTATATTAAAAAATGAACTTAACTTGAAAGAATGGCAAAGAGATTTGAATTGTTTTATTTGGGAAGGCAAGAAGGCGAGAGTTAAATTTAAGATTATCCAAGATACTAGAGAACGTGGAGGACTTAAAGTACCAAATCTGACACTCTATTATGACTCTTGTGCATTAACGTGGATGACTGACTGGATTAATTTGTCCAACAAAGGGATTTTGAATGTCGAAGGATGGGACTTGTACTTTGGGTGGCATGC
>NW_015386125.1:211058-225773 GCF_001527695.2 Protobothrops mucrosquamatus | reverse complement strand
GAACAATTTTTATCAATATGGAGAAGATGGATTGTTTATATTCAAAAGAAGCATAGAGTGGTAGAATATAATTTAGGTTTTTAGATTTTCTTACTCTTTTTATCTTTTCATGTAGATCAAGATATTTTGTGGAGTTAGAGATATTAGTATTTGTTTACTTTTATATGAATATTATCCTGGGATTAGGTTTGGGAAGTCCAGGGGGGGTGGTGGGGGGCTTTTATTTGTTATTGTGTTTACTTATGTTATGATTGGTTTTTTTTGATGGAAAATAATAAAATTTCTTTGAAAAAAAACAAACAAAAAACTTGCCAGTGTGCATCGCCTGTGATGCGTCCCCTTATGGGATTGGGGCTGTGTTATGTCACTTGAAGGCTGATGGAATGCAAGTCCCAATAGCATACTACTCTAGCACCCTATCATCAGCTGAACGCAATTATGCACAGATAGATAGGGAAGCCTTAGCCATAGTGGCTGGCATAAAGAAGTTCCATGACTTTGTATATGGCCGCCACTTCACGGTCTTTACAGACCATAAGCCACTGCCAGGGTTGTTCATAACAAACAAACAAACCCCACACATAATATCCCCACGAATGCTGAGGTGGTCTATCTTCCTGTCTGCATATGACCATACACTGGTTCACAAGTCAGGCAAAGAAATGGGTCATGCAGATGGTCTCATTACAGCAGATAGAGGCAGATCCAGCACCTGCCAACCGCATCCTGTCTATTCAGGACTTGCCTGAATCTCCCCTCAGTGCTAGGGACGTGGCTGCAGAAACAGCCACCAATCACACGCTAACATGCGTGCTGACCTGGGCGTTGTCTGGATGGCCTGACACATGTCCAGGCTCAGAATTCCAGAGCTTCTGGCAGAAGAAGCACAAGATTTCCACCTTCAAGGGGTGTGTCCTATGGGGTAGCCGGGTAGTAATCCCAACCTCATTGAGGACTAGAGTCCTGCAGTCTCTGCATGAGGGACATCCGGGAATAATCCGGATGAAGGTGTTAGTGTGCAGCCATCTTTGGTGGCCTGGGCTCGACAAAGACGTCAAGGCCCAGGTCCACGGGTGCACTGTTTGTCAACAGTCAAGGGCGGAGATGCCCCAGGCCCCAGTTCATAGGTGGGAGGAGACTCATACCCCATGGTCGAGGGTCCATATCGACTACGCTGGGCCCTTTCAGGGGCAATTCTTCTTAATTCTCATGGACAGCCATTCCAAGTGGCTAGAGGTCATGCCTGTCTCCTCCACTACCACTGCTAGGACCATCCAGGTCTGAGAGGGATCTTCGTCGCACATGGACTTCCAGATGTCCTTGTCTCCAACAACGAGCCCCAATTCACGTCGTTTTGAGTTCAAGGCGTTCGTCCAGGCCAACATGATCCGGCATGCCACATCTGCACCGTTCCATCCAGCTTCCAACGGCCAGGCTGAACGAATGGTGCGCACAACCAAGGAAGCCTTAAAGAGGATCTCTCACGGGACCTGGCATCACAGGTTAGCAGACTTTCTTCTTTGCCACCACACCACACCTTGCATAGCTACTGGAAAGAGCCCAGCTGAACTCCACTGGGGTCGCCGCCTCATCACGAAACTGGACAGATTGCACTCAGACCGGGTAGCTTCACAGGTGTCACAGCCACGGGCACCTAGGAGACTACAAGTGGGAGATCCAGTCTGGGCAAGGAACTATGGACCAGGACATCTCTGGGTGACAGCAGTGGTATGCAAGGTCTCTGGGCCATTGTCATACGAAGTGGCCTTGAACGATGGTCGTGTGATCCGACATCATATTGACCAACTACGCTGGAGGCTTCCCAGCAATTCTTCCGGTCCTAGCTCTGCTCTCAGGGAGGAGGAGGACCACAATTACAATTGTGGACCACGGTCTCTCCAACATCCCCAGGCTTCCGCTATTGCTCCAAACAGGGAGTCCGCAAAAAGGGGAGTCGCAATGGAGGCAGCTCCAGCCTCTGGCACTCAGGCCACTCCAGCTGCTGGTCTAGGGCTCAAGGGACAGTGCTCCCAAGAGGAGTCCATTGGGGACTTGGGGAATTCCACCCCACCACTGGACTTGGGGAATTCCACCCCCCCCAAGGAACCCTGGCTTGGATTTAGCAGATCTAGCCAGTCAGCAGCTGGGTGGGTCCCCTGGGTCTTTGGGGCAACAAAGTCCTGGTCTGCCTAGCCTGGCAGGCGAGCTGGCAGGCCAGGCACACACACCGGCCATGAGAAGATCAGGGCGGGCCAGAGGTCCTCCCAAATACTTACAAGACTATATACGGTCCTTGTCAGTTCATGGGCAGGCCTAGTAGTCTGGGTTAAGTAATGCAGCTCAAGGGGAGTGGGGAGCATGGCAGTAGCAAGACTGTAGTGTTGTGTATATATAGATGCAACGTAAGCAATGTAATGGAGTGTTGGAGTATTTAAAATAATAAGTGTGCCTTATTATTTTAGCCGGTGGGGAGGGGTGTTATGTCCTGGGCCGGCAGGCTCAGGCTGCAGCGATTGGCCCGGGCAGACCATATGGATGCCCGGGACAAGAAAGGCTGCTCCCAGCCTTTGCAATGATTGGCCAGCAAGGTATTGTGCAGGGGGGCTATAAAAAGGGGGCGCACCATTTTAAAATCTGTTCTGTTGGTGTTGCAATAAAGGAGAACTGTTGGAACTAGTTGCTTCATCTCAATGCCTCTTTTCCTGAAACAGAACAGGTTTGCATGGTTTTTAGCCTCTGGTTGGCAGGTACATATAGCTTTCCACCCATCCAGGCCAGTCCAGCCTGCATAGAGCAAATATTCTTGTGGCTGTCAAACCATTTGTCTCTTTCCAGGGCTTTTAAAAAAGCTGTTGCGGTAGCATTGTCCATATATGGTTTTTCTTTTTGCTGTGCTCTTGTGGTTACCTGGGCTATCAGCTGATGTGAGGGGAGGAGAGGCTTGATTATTTCTGCTTTGGAGCTATTGTATTGTGGCATTCTCGATGGACCATCTGCCAGAAAGTTTTTCCCTCCTGATAAATAGCCTAATCTGAAGTTGAAATGTTGGAAGTACTGAGCCCACCATGCTTGTTTAGGGGATAACTTTTGAGGGGTTTTCCGAGCTTCTGGGTTTTTGTGATCAGTGCAGACCTGGAATGGAATTTTACTCTCTTCTAGAAAATGTCTACAGGAGAGGAGAGCCCATGTGACTCCATAGGCCTTCTCCCATACCATCCATTATTCAATTTCAGTTAGCTTTTTTGATGTGTAAGCACATGGCTGCAGTTGCCCCTCCTCATTCTTCTGCAGTACCACCGCCCCCACAGTGATGTTGCTGGTGTCAGCTTGAATGACAAAAGTTTTTTCAGGGTTTGGGTGCTTCAACAGCAGTTCAGCAGAAAAATGTCTGTTGAGTTTTTTTAATGCCACCTGGCATTCCATAGTCCATTTCAGAGGTTGGCTGGATTTTGGCTTGTTCCTCCCCCCCTTTTTTGTTTTTAGCAAATTGGTGATGGGAAGAACTATCTGAGTGAACAAGGGGATGAACTGTCAGTAAAAGTTAGCAAAACCTAGGAAACTTTGCAACTGTTTCCTGGTGCATGAGAGTTTGCATCTTTTCTGGATCTATTTTAACCCCTTCATGGGAAATATGATAGCCCAGGTAGTCAATTTTTTCTTTGTGAAACTCACACTTGGACAATTTAGCATATACGAGGGCAATTCGGAAATAAACCTCTATTTGGTTATTGATGACAGACACTTGTAGGTACAGAACATTTATTAAACACATTAGAAAACTACAACATTATATCACTTTTTGACATTGCCATTCAAATTGAGGCACTTGTCATACGTCTTGCTAGGTTTGAAATTCCTTAGTAGTAGTCACTTGGCACCAAATCTGGGCTATGGGGGGGGATCAAAAACATCCCAACATAACTGCTTCAAAAGTTCTTGGGTGCGTTTAGCGGTGTGAGGGCAAGCTTTATCGTGAACCAATACCACAGTGGAAGTGGTGCCATAGAAAATCCCACCAAATGTGAAGATGCCAAAGGAGTACTGCTAGTAAAGTTCATGGAGTGTGGTTCGACCATCAGTTCAGAAGTCTACTATGAAATGTGATTAAAACTCAGATCGAGCCATCCATAACAAGAGTCGGGGCATGCTGACTTCCAGTGTGGTGTTGGTTCTTCCTTGGCATCTTCCCTAGGGAGGGAATTCCTGTTCTTTGATGAAGTCAGTGATGCTAGAAAGGGGATGGGCAGTTCAGAGACCTTTTCACCTCCAACACTTTGAAAAGTGTTGCCTCTTGGACTGCCAATTTTATATCTTTTTTTCATGATAGCAATAACACTTAGACTTATATACCGCCCTAAAGTGCTTTATAGCACTCTCTGGGCAGTTTACAACATCAGCATATTGCCCCCAACAATCTGGGTCCTCATTTTACTGACCTCAGAAGAATGGAAGGCTGAGTCAACCTTGAGTCTGTCAGGACTGAACTCCTAGCTGTGGGCAGAGTTAGCCTGCAATGCTGCATTCTAACCACTGCACCACCATGGTTCCTTTCTTCTTACTTTTAACTGGTAGAGAGCTCAAACTGTGCTGGCATTTTGATTTGCCAGAAACCTCATGCTGCTTTAAACATCATCTCTTCCCAGAATGCTGAGGATTTGGGATAAAGTCTTTTGTACTTTGTGTTCTAAATTGCTGTTGCCAGTCGAAAGCCATTACATTATTCTATACTTTCTGTTCTGTGCGTTGGTAAGGCATTGAAACGAGGCAGGAGTAACAACAGTTGTTTCTTTATTCAAGCTTCAACAGAACAACACAAAATGGCGCTGATCCCTTTTATACCCTTTTGCAGGGAACAGCATCAGCCAATAAATGCAACGTATTTTCCCGCTTCGCCCGTGCACAATAGGCTGAAGACAGCCTGTCTGGCCTAGGCAGGCCACATGGTCTCCCCGGGTCTCTCTGCAGCTTCCTGCACCTGCTCTGTCAATCACAGGCCCAGGACATAACACCCCTCCCCTCTTGGTTCAAAAAAATATATACTACTATTTTAACTACTACAAATCACTCTTTTGAGCATGTTCTTATTTCTAGGGAACACTAGGCCTGCCCGCTTACTGACAGAAACCTTACATAATCTTATAAGAACTTTGGAGGGCCTCTGGCTCACTCCGACCATCTCGGAGCTGCTGCAAGCGCCCGGTCTGCAAGCTCGCCTGCCAGGCTTGGCAGACTGGGACTTTGAGGCCCGTTTGATGTGGGCGAACCCACATCTTGCTGGCTGGCCTGGTCCCATAGGCCCAACCCTTTGTCCATTTGACTTCAGCTCTTTCTGGTAAGCCCAGACCAGAGTTCCTTGGTGGGGTGGAATTCCCTGGATCAGCGAGAGACCCCGGTTGGGAGCACTGTCCCATAGGCACAAGGCCTGAGGTAGGTGTGGCATGAAAAGCCGATTGTGTGCTATGTCCCATGGACTCAGTGCCAGAGTCAGGAGCCACCTCGTTGGCAAAGCCTCTATTTGGAGAGTGCAAACTCCTGCTTTTGCAGAGAGACTGAGATCCACGATCGTGATTGTGGTCCTCCTCACCCCGAGAGCAGAGTCAGGAGCGGAAAGGTGACTGGGTAGCCTCCATCGCAGCTGGCCAATGTGCCGACACAGCACGTGACCATCTTCCAAGGCCACTTCATATGACAGTGGCCCAGTGACTTTGCAGACCACTGCTGTCACCCAGAGATGTCCAGGTCCATAGTTCCTTGCCCAAACTGGATTGCTCACTTGTAGTCTCCTCGGTGCCCGCAGTTGTGACACCTGTGAAGCCACCCGGTCTGGGTGCAATCTGTCTAATTTGGTAATAAGACAGCGACCCCAGTGGAGTTCAGCTGGGCTCTTGCCTGTAGCTCTGTAAGGTGTGGTGTGGTGGCAAAGAAAAAAATCAGCTAACCTGTGGTGCCAATTCCCATGAGTAAGCTTCTTCAAGACGTCTTTGGTGGTACGCACCATGTGCTCAGCTTGGCCGTTGGAAGCTGGATGAAAAGGTGCCAAAGTAGCATGATGGATCATGTTGGCTTTCAAGAAGGCCTGGAACTCCGTAGAGGTGAATTGAGGTCCGTTGTTGGAGACAAGAACATCTGGGAGCCCATTAGAGGCGAAGATTCCCCTCAACACCTGGATGGTCCTGGCAGTAGTCGTGGTAGACACTGGAATGACCTCTAGCCATTTAGAGTGACTGTCCACAACAATGAGGAAGAATTGCCCCTGAAAGGGGCCAGCATAGTCGATATGAACCCTCGACCAAGGAGCATGTGTGTCCTCCCATCTATCCACGGGAGCATGTGGCATTTCAGACCTGGACTGTTGGCAAATGTGGCACCCATGGACCTGGGTCTCAATCTCTTTATCAAGCCCAGGCCACCAGAGATAGCTGCGCGCAAGCGCCTTCATTCGGACTATTCCCGGATGTCCTCATGCAGAGACTGCAAGACTCTAGTCCTCAATGAGGTTAGGATCACTACCCTGCTACCCCACAGGACACAACCCTTAAAGGTGGATAGCTCAAATTGGTGCCAGGACATGTGTCAGGCCATCCTGACAGCACCCAGTTCAACACACATGTTAGCGTGTTATCAGTGGCTGTTTCTGCAGCCACATCCTCTGCATTGAGGCAAATCCTGGATAGCCAGGATTTGGTTAGCTGGAGCAGGATCTGATTCTAAGAGCTATAGAGGCAACCTACTAAGGCCATCCGCGTGGCCCATCTCTTTGCCTGGTTTGTGAACCAGGGAATAGTCATATGCAGAGAGGAATATTGACCACCTCAACATTCTAGGAGAAATTATGTGTGGGGTTTGCTTGTTCATTGTGAACAACCCCAGCAGTGGCTTGTGGTCTGTAAAGACCGTGAAGTGGTGACCATACAAAAAGTCATGGAACTTTTTATGCCAGCCACAATGGCCAAGGCTTCTCTGTCTATCTATGCATAATTATGCTCACCAGAAGACAGAGTCCTTGAATAGTAGGCCACTGGAACTTGTGTCCCATCAGCCTTGAGGTGGCTTAAGACAGCCCCGATCCCATAAGGGGATGCATCGCAAGCTATACACACAGGCAGTTGCTCATTGAAATGAGCTAGAATAGCATTTGACGACAACAATGCTTTGACCTCAGCAAAACTCTGTTCGTGGACTTTAGTCCACTTCCATGGAGCCTGTTTATCCAAGAGCCGGTGTAATGGCTCTGCCACTGCGGCCTTGTGGGGGAGGAAGGAATTATAAAAATTTAGCAGTCCAAGAAAGGCTTGAAGCTCGCTCTTCGACTTGGGACTAGGGGCCTGCCAAATCGCTTTGAGTTTAGATTCAGCAGGATGGATGCCTTCGGCATCTATGCGAAACCCCAGGAATTCAGTGGAAATTACTCCAATTTTGTATTTTTCCTGCTTAAGCTTCAGCCTCGCTTCGCGGAAACGCAGCGAAACGGACCGAAGCCTTTCAGATAGGTTTTTGATTGACTCCCCTGCAATGAGGACATCATCAAAATATGGGCAAACTCCCGGAATGTTATGGAGCGTTCACTCCATCACGCTTTGGAAAATGCCAGGAGCTACATTAACCCCGAACTGCAGTCTTCTGACTTTGAAAGCTCCCCGGTGCATTACGATTGTGTGGGCCTCTGCCGTTGCATCATCAACCGGTAGCTGTTGATAGGCCTGGGCCAAATCGAGTTTGGGGAAAAAGCGGCCTCCTTTAAGTGAGGCCAAAATGTGGCTCACCACAGGCACTGGATAAGAGTGCTGCTGTAATGCTTTGTTTAGCGTGCATTTATAGTCAGCACAAATGTGGACTTCCCCGTTGGCCTTGAGTGGTGTGACTATGGGTGTTTCCCATGGACTGCTATCCACAGGTTCCAAAATGCCTTGCTGTAGCAGCTTATCCAGCTCAGCATTAATCTTTTGCTTAAGCGCAAAAGGCACCCGACGAGGCTTAATCCTAATCGGTGCAATGGAGGGGTCTAATTGTAAAGCAATTGAAGGCCCCTTGTACGACCCTAATTCTGGACTGAATACGTCAGCAAACTCCTTGCAAACTTCCGCAAGACCTGTGGTTTGCAAACTGTGTAGCCCAGTCACCTGAACTCCAAGTGCCTCGAACCAATCGAGTCCAATTAGACTCACACAGTCACCCTCAACCACAACGTCCAAAAACCCTTCAAAATTCCTATGCTGCACTCTGAGCATGGCCTCCCCTTTCACACTGACCCGGGAATTCTGGAAGTCTGTTAGGATAAGATTCAACGGCCTGAGTTTAACTCTCTGGCCGCTTCTACAGCAGATCTTCTTGAGGGTGTTCTGGGAAATGATTGACAGAGCTGAACTTGTGTCCAGCTCCATTCCCTGCAATTTGACATTAATACGCAGCTTCTTCTTCTATGGCCAGTGGGCCCCTGTTCTCAACATGCTCCTTCGGGATGTGCAGAAACCCACCCTATTCTGGCTGGGGACCCTGATACCTTTCCGAGGCAATTCTTCCGATGGACAGTCTTTCTTGCGACCCAAACAGACGGCGGCTATGTGGCCTTGCCAGCCACATGCCCAGCAAGTAGCAGAGCGAAAACGGCAGTCGGAGTGTTTGTGGCGGCCTCCATATATGAAACACCAAGGGAATAGAACTGCCTTGTCAGACCCCTTGTCAGCTCGCTCTTGGGGCCTTCTCTCCGCTGGCTGCTGCAGATGATCGATCTTATTTTGGGAATCCAGTTCGGATACCTCTCTAGCAACCTCTTGATGGACTGAGCCCAAACACGTAGGGTTCTTGGAAAGCCACAAGGCCTTAACAGCTCCTCCCGCTGCTTCATCGGCTATGATTTCCCTTAATGCATCTTGGAAGGAAACATCTTCTTTTGCAAAAACCTTTTGCTGCAGTTCTCGGCTCCTCAAACCACAAACTAGCCAATCTCGTAGCCGTTCTTCCAAGTCTTTGAACTCACAGGGCCTTGCAGCTTGACGCAGAGCAGCAATAAAGTCCGCAGCAGACCCTCCGGGACGTTGGTCCCGCTGTTCAAATGCATGACACCATGCAATCACCGATAGCTTCGGTTCAAAATGTTCCTTTAACATTTTCTTCAGCTCTGCATAAGCGATGGATTCCAAAGGTGCTGGGGCAACCAAGTTTTCAGCAATGTCAAAAGTCTCTTGCCCATAGACACAAAGTAACATTGTGGCTTTGAGCCCATCCTCCCGAATTTGGTTTACCCTAAAGTAGTTCTCCACCCTGGCAATGTAGGAGCTGCAACGTTCAGGGTGCGTTGTATCAAATTCAGACAGACGCCCAATCTTAGCCATCGTTTCTTCTTGGCAGTCTCTTCCAATGCCTTGTGCTACTCAGGCTTGCGAAGGGGTTCCAGAACGAATCTTGACGAGCTCTCCTCCAGCGTCTTCATACTGGCAGGCAGAGTCGCACAAGTTAGAACGCCGAACTTTCAAGCACTTCGGCCTCCCATGGTGAGTCAGCCTAGTATTCTTTTGTTGTTTTCTTGCAGCACGATCCCTCCTTTGTCGCCAATGTTCTGTTCTGTGCGTTGGTAAGGTATTGAAACAAGGCAGGAGTAACAACAGTTGTTTCTTTATTCAAGCTTCAACAGAACAACACAAAATGGCGCTGATCCCTTTTATACCCTTTTGCAGGGAACAGCATCAGCCAATAAATGCAATGTATTTTCCTGCTTTGCGTGTGTGCAATAGGCTGGAGACAGCCTGTCTGGCCTAGGTAGGCCATGTGGTCTGCCCAGGTCTCTCTGCAGCTTCCTGCACCTGCTCTATCAATCACAGGCCCAGGACATAACACTTTCCACAAAAAATTCTTAGGAACCACACATACTTTCTAATAACATTGAAACTTCTTGGAAGAACCTTTGTATCCCATCAAAAACCAAATAGATCAGGGATCCCCAATTCCCAGCCAAAGCCCACTACCAGACCTTGAGTCTTTCAGAACTAGGTTACAGCAGTTTGCATGAGCATGTGCCTGATGTTGCACAAATGGAGCTGCGGGTGAGTTTGCCCACCATGCACATGGAACCATCCCCTCTTCCCCCCACCAGTCCACAAAGCCAAAAAGGTTGGGGAACTCTGAAATAGATCATGAGAACCTAGAGTATTCCTAGACATCTCAAAAATTCATTCAATGTCAAATCAGGTAGGCATATGCTTTTAGTTTTTTAGATCAAGCTCTAATATTTTGTTTATTTGACTATTCTCCTGACTTTATACTAATAGATATAATAGCAACCTTGAAATATCAGTGAAACATTTAAAATATTTAACTGCCAGAAGCGGAACAAAAACAAGCAAAAGCAGGGAGATAGAGAGATGAACACACACACCCTTACATATGGTAGCCTTTTAATGTTTGAAATGTTTTGCTGATGTGTAATCAATTAACATCAAACTATATTTTTACTAACTGAACTGAGTAGTATATATCCTTGCTTTGATTTAATATAGGGATTAACTTTAAGTGTGGTGGATATAAATTAAGCTGGAAATTACGCACAGTAATTTTTCAACAGTTTTAAACGCAATATTTTATGTATAAGCACCTCAAAACAGCAAGAATTGGAGGGAAAACTAGTACAGGCCCTAAAACTAAACTAAATTCTGCTGACTGGTCCGATTCTACCACTGCTGTTGTTTCCCACCACTTCATCTTTCCTTCTCCCCATTTTTTTTCCTCATTCAGCCTAATGCTGATGCTGCTCTGTAGCATTTCAGGCCTTCTCTTTCTTTTATTTCCATCACTTCATCTATATTTTCCTCACATTATCACACCACTTTTCTTTCTTTCCCCTTTTGACAGCATATAATAAACTTTTAATGGATTTTATTTGCTTTTTTTATTAATCTGAGAAGCCTCCTTTTACTAATTCAGATATTTGGACACTACAATAAGCGATCATTTGGAGAGACTAACTCCTGTTTCAGTGAGATCAAAAATGAATATGTTGATTATGTGAATCATAAAATCATCAGATTGCTGTGGCTGCCCACCCTTTACTTAAAACCTCTCCAGTGATGGAGCAACATTTCTCTAGAAGGCAGCTGTTTCACTATTAAATTGCTCATTATTATTGCAAAATATATGGGGATTGTTGGGGATTGTTTAAGTTCCTATGCAAATTCCTGGTCAACAACAAATGTTCATTAGAGCTTAATATTTCAACATCTTGGATTGACATTCCATTCCAATTATCTATAGAGCAGAGTTGAACAAAGAGAAGTTTATAACCCTAACGGTATTTGGGCTTCTTTGGAAATGCAAGTAGTTTTCACTTACTAATGGCTGCATTCAGCGATAATTTGAAGTTATGACTGCTGCAAAAATAACTTAACAACAAATAACTATATTTTCAATGGCATCCTTCAGTCACATGGTCACCATTAAAGTCAGTACATGTCCTATGCCTGACATGTTATTCCCCCCCCAACCTTGCAAACAGATTGAAAAGGAAGGAATTGAAAGAGAGTAAGAAAGCACACAAAGCAGAAGGAGCAGAGAGAAAAAAAACAACTGATTTCTGTGGGCAATCTTAGCTATGCCTGACACATTCACAATGGGGAATATATCAGGCTGCTTGTATATTGAAAGCATATTGCTTTCAATATGTATTACTTATTATGTACTGGTTTATTCTCTTGAAATTCCTTCCTCTCCACTGAATGTAAGCACACAATGTAAAGATTCTTTTTTTGTTAATTATCCTAACAGCAATTAGCAATTTAATAAGCATTTCAAAAGGCAAGCAAACGGGAAAGCACAGTTGCAGTCAAGTGATTTCCTACTTAGTGACAGAATTTAGTGACAGAGCTGCTGCTCCCAATTTTGCTGAACAAAAACTATTTTTGTTTTCCTTAAAAAGATGTTATCCATGGGCAAAAGTATAATATCTAGCAATGAGACTAAAAGGGCATAAGCAATAATTGTCCAATGAAAGCAGTCTGGATTGGCAATTTGTTCTGTTCAGACACATGCTGCTTTAAACATACCGGTAGTATAAATTGTGCATGTTAATTATTTTACTTGTTAACTCAAGCAATTTATCTTTTTTTTCAGTTTTCCACCTATCTCATAAAGTTACCACTGTGGTTCCAGAAAGCGTTCTCCTCATTGTCCTCGGCATCTTTCTGGGTGGCATTGTATATGCAGCCGACCATATTGCCTCCTTCACCCTTACACCAACAGTTTTTTTCTTTTACCTATTGCCACCCATTGTGTTAGATGCAGGATACTTCATGCCAAACCGACTATTCTTTGGCAACTTAGGGACAATTCTTCTATATGCTGTCATTGGGACTATCTGGAATGCTGCTACCACAGGCTTCTCCCTTTATGGAGTCTATCTTAGTGGAATAATGGGTAAGACTGAATTTTCAGACACACTATTATTTCATTATTAGCAATCCAAAATAACGTGTACCTTTCAATAAACTATAGAGAATGCTCTACACAAAGGAATGCTAGTTTGTATGTGAATTATAAATGATTAAACATGATGTAAATACCACAAATGATACTTTTTTAAGCATGAAGCATTTGTGGCACCAACCATAAATGGGCACACATTACTATTTTCAAATATTTCTTGGCAACTATAATTGATTAAAATAAAATATACAGTCATGTGGAGTCCTTAGTGTTCTCTGAGTTGGTGGTTTTCTTGCAGCTGTTTCATTATCAAACTAGGTAACATCATCCAGTGCTAAAAGGGATGTATATTTTATATATTACTGTCTTGCCTTTTCAATGTTGGTGGGAGTGGCCTTGATGTTTCCTTGATTAGGCTTTGTTATTGTTAATTTTGTGTGCATTGGTAGTTCCTTAGTTGGGATATTATTTATTTCTTGATTGTGGTCTAATGTTAATCTTGGTATTAATTTTGGTCTCTGCTCATCTGGATATTGATTTGTGGTGAGGAGCTATTTTGGTCTTTTTGTTCCTTTTTTGGCTTGTTGATTGTCTCTTATGAATGGTATGTAGATACTGTTTATGTCTATCTGACAAATCGGCCATCCATACCCACATAGATATAAGAAATGATTCAGCCATGTATACATGTTATTGATAACTATTACAAGTTATCAAAACTTGATTTTCTTCAATTTGACCTTTCATTATATTTTTTGCTTAATGGCTGGAATTAATTGTCCTATTGTCAACTGTCCAACTAGTGAACTCAAAATCAAGGAAACTTCAAGGCTTTGAAGTACCATAAAAGATAAAACTTTATAGAACATATATCTTGGAATTGGAGAAGCAAAGCCAGCACAGGATGTAATCACACAACCCATTACCCAAGTTGTTATAACACAAAAGACTAATGGGCACACAGCCAGCACCTCAACTACTCAGGATGTTATGAAACAGCTGAACAATCCACAAACAATAGCTCCCACACAGCCAACCAATCCACCTACAGCAACTAAGCCAGCACTCCACACACCCCCACCAATATTTATAGAGAGACGGCAGCTCCAATCACATTTTGCTCGCACAAGCACGAAGCCGAAGACCCCAGCCTGAAGATGACGAGTGGGACCTCGTCGAAACGTCGCCAAGATACTCTCAATCTTACACGGGAAAAGACCTGAATACGCCAAGACCTGTATATATTCAATAGTATGCAATCCTCGAACTCCAGGAGGAATATAAATCAGCTGTTTATTGCTAAAAAGCTTAAAACAATAAAAACAACTATTTACAATATTAAAACAAACTTAGCTTTCACTGATCCACTGTCAGCGTCTTCAGAGTGAAGTGTTGGGGATGGGGAGTTCTCTTATAAGCTTAGTCTTTTCTCTATTTATTTTCAGTCCTGCTTTTCCCCAAATTCTTCGATCTTTGCTAATAATTTAGGACTTGTCTCCAAGGAATTCTCTAATATAAATATCAAGTCATCCGGAAATACTTGTAGTTTATACTTTTCATCTTTTATTTCCATTCCTTTCATTTCTGGGTCCTTTTTTAATATTGAAACTCTCTGTGAAATCTCCATTCACAATTATTTTAGCCATTTATCTATAATAAATTGTTTGGATTATATTCAAAAGGTTTTCTCCAAAATCCATATAGTTTAGTTTCTGAACCATAAATTGCCAATTGACATTATCAAAAGCTCTCTGATAAGAAATTTGAAGAGAAAAATGCAGAGATGAGAAAAGATTTATTGTCTGCCTCTCAAGGCTTAGCATGTCATGAAGAATGTGTTGATGGATGGGACGAGGAAGTAGAGGAATATGTTGAAAGTTTGGAATTTGAATTGGAAATGGAGGAAAAAGTGGACTTAATTCAAAATGAGGTCGTTATGTCACAATATAGAGAATTGGAATATGCTTCGATAATAAGAGAAAATCCTCGAGAGAAATCGGAGGAAGAGGATGCAGCAGATTTGGTTATGGTTCTGAATTGTCAGCCCGAAGATATTATGAGAGAAATGGAAAAAAATTATAGAATTAATTTACGGGTTGCAAGAGAGAAAAACCTTCCAAGAGATGTTGTTATCTACTCTTCTAGAAAATCAATTCGTAACGGAATCATTCAGCTTTTTTATAAGCAGAAAATACCACTTAAAGTATTTAGAAGAAGAAAAGATTCTGCCCTTTTGTCCGACAAGGTACCAGGAAGGAAGGAACTTATGAAGATTAAGTGGTTGAAGGAGTTATACTATCATCA
>NW_015386125.1:201358-210958 GCF_001527695.2 Protobothrops mucrosquamatus | reverse complement strand
TGTGCAGCTTATGAATGCAAGAAAGAGAGTACTTAAAAATGTGGATGTATGAACTGAGATATTAATTTTGGAAATAAGAATTTTTTTTTTTTTTTTAATCTAACTGCAAGAAGAATGAATAAGGCTGTGAAAGGATGTTTTTTTTTTCTTTTCTCTTCTTTGATTGATTTTGTTTAGGGAGCAATTTATTATGTTGATAATAGAGTAGATTATGAATTTTAGACTATTATTGTTGTTTATAACAGTTTACTTATTATTATTTTTAATTGTTAATGATTTTGTTATTAGTGTGCTTAATAACTGGATATGGGTCTAAAAGAGTGGGGTTTTTTTTTAGTGAAGTCCAGAATGTTATTGTTGTTTAAATGATAAAGAGAGTACTTAAAAATCTGGACGTATGAATTGAGATATTAATTTTGGAAATAAGAATTATTTTTTTTCCGCTTTTTAATCTAACTGCAAGAAGAATGAATAAGGTTATGGAAGGATGGGTTTTTTTTGTTTGTTTGTTTGTTTTTCTTTCTCTTCTTTGATTGATTTTGTTTAGGGAGCAATTTATTAATAATAGAGTAGATTATGAATTCTAGACCATTATTGTTGTTTAAATGTTATAACAGTTTACTTATTATTATTTTTAATTGTTAGTATGATGTTATTATTAGTGTGTTTATTAATTGGATATGGGTCTAAAAGAGTGTTTTTTGTTTTTTTTTTGTGAAGTCCAGAATGTTATTGTTGCTTAAATGATTTAGTTTTATTTTTTATTTCTTAATATGATATTATTATTGCGTTTAATTGAATTTTAATTGAATTTTAGAGTACTTATTTTTAATTTTAACTATTAATATGATACTATTATTATCGTGTTTATTAATTATATATCTGTTGAAAAGAGAGTTAAAGGAGGTTACAGATTTGTTATTTTAACAGTTTTCAGATAGAGTTAAAGGAGGTTATAGATTTATTATTTTTATAGTTGTTTAAAATTATTTAGAGTATTATTATTTTATTATTATTCCTGTGATTGGTTCTGGGTAGTGGGGGGGAGTGTGGGGGGTGGAAGGGTGGGTTTGAGGGAGGGACTTATATTGTAAAATGTTATAAAATTTTCAATTAAAAAAAAAAAGCTTTCTGTGCATCTAGAAAGATTAATGCCATGTGTTTCCCTGGATGCATTTCATAATATTCCAATGTGTCTAAAATCATTCTTAAATTATTCTTTATTTGTCTCTTTGGTAAGAATCCATTTTGATTTGAATGTATGAATTCAATCAAAAATCTCTTTAGTCTTTCTGCTATTATCGAAGCAAAATTTTATAATCCACATTTAGTAGAGATGTTGATCTGTAATTCTTTATCTGAGTCAAGTCTGAGTCTTCTTTGGGTATTAGCATAATATTAGCTTCTATCCAAGGTGGACTGCTTTTCACTCAAGGTAAAAAGGGAAAGAAGGAAAAATGTTTTATGTAAGAGTATAGGCAAAATACTCTATTGTAGAACTTTTTTCCTTCTTCTGTTCTTTTTAATAGTGTTTCCATTTCTTATACAGTAATTTTGAGTTTTTCTTAATATGTTTGAATATTAAATTTTGTGATGTTTTAGTAGATAAATGTGCTGAAGGGCTACATTTCTATTAATATTGGGAATTATTAATATTAGCTTACTTATTTCTTCAAGATTATAATGAGAAATATAATTTATTTTTATTTATTTTATTTATTAAATGTATATGCTGCCCATCTCACTATAAAGTGACTCTGGATGGCTTACAACATCTACAATATTATAAAAGAACTATACAAAACAGAACATTAAAAGCATTAAAGATTTAGCATTAAAATTAAAACATTAAAATCAACAACAAACTGGATAAAATGGGGCTAATACATAAACAGGATGGAGGTGGATTGGAAGACTAATTCACTAGTGCAGCTAATTACTCAGAAAGATAGTTCCTTCTCCCTCATTGGAAATGTTCAAACAATGTTTAGATTGTTATCTCTGGAACACTTTAATTTAGATCCTTCTTAATTTCTTAGGGCCTAATGGGAATTTCCAATCTGGTTCAGTAATTCTGTGTTTTTATGATCTACATTGTTGTTTTAGGTGAACTTCATAGTGGATTGCTTGATTTTCTCCTGTTTGGCAGTTTAATAGCTGCAGTGGATCCTGTTGCTGTGCTCGCTGTGTTTGAAGAAGTTCATGTCAATGATATTCTTTTCATAATTGTTTTTGGAGAATCACTGCTCAATGATGCTGTAACTGTGGTAAGATTCTTTTTGAAGACTGGTGGCTACTGAAATTCTGATCAGAATGCATTGAAAAATTTAGGTTTAGGAAACTTAGATTTGCAAATAAATGATATGAAGTAATAATGTTTAAGACAGCAGCACATAGATAGTATCAAGATCACAAGAGATGATAGCACTGCTTCATTCGTGAGTAGTGAGGCCACACTTGAAATACTGAGTCCAGTCCTGGTTGCCAAGATAGAAAAAAAGCTGAGGCCCTATGTTCTAAACTGAAAAGTAATCAATTAATTATTAGAATGATTGGGGAATATTTTAACCCGCACATCATTTTTTTTCTGTGTTTTGTTATGCTTTAGAGGCAAACACATTTATCCAATCTGTTCCTGCCCTCCTTTCATTTGGGTGCAGAGTAAAAGCCCATGGAGTTCTTCTATTTTGTTTTTTGGTAAACTCCAAAGAAATCTCATCTGGAACACTCATTCCCTCAGTCACATCCCAGTGATGATTAAAAACCCTAGCACATTCTGAAATGGTAGGGTTTGAAAATGTTTCTATTTTATGCTCTGTATTCCAGACTGTGTTAAGGATTCTACAACATAATTTAAATGTTCCACTCTCTAAAGTGATAATCTTCCAGAATGCTGATGTGCATTGAACTAAGTAATAATCTGATCTCCTAGCTAAAAGATATATTCATATACAAACATTCACCTATGGTCATCCATTCTTATACATATAAGTAACACTTTCTTGACTTGATGTGTGATGACTCCCTTGGACGATTTCCCAGATACCTGTGTAGATATCAGCTCAGGGAGGATGAGCCGATTCCTGGCACATCAATTGAGTTGATTGATAGCTCCAAATAACTGGGGAAAACTTCCAATTGCAGATAGCCAGCAAAGAGGATGAGGAACTGCCTTTTACACTGATCCGAGAACATATAGGGCAGAGAAAAGGCAGGAGCAGAGAGGAGAAAGCCCTGCTCGTCTTGATGGGCTGCACTGAAAATTTGCTATTTATCACAGCAGACAGATGGAGGTGTTGCTGGGAACAATGTGTTTGTTTTCTAACTGGGTATTTTTTGGTCTTCGTGATTTCTGCCTCATTCGGGATTGATACCGTATTTAGAATTGAATTGTACCTTGGAAACTGGACTTTTCTTGACTCGTGAGGTCTCTTGTATGTGGATTTAAGTTTGTCTGGTGGATTTAAGTTTGTTTGGTGGAGTTATTTTGTTTGAACAACTTTCAAGTGCTTTGTGGACTATTTGGCCATTGCTCTGTGGACTAACCTTGGTAAGTTTGTGGCTGGACTTTATTGCGATAGTTCTGGGTTTTGATGAGGGGAATTGCTGAGGAATATTAATAAACTCACTAAACCACAGTTATGTGTGTTGTGTCCTGGGCCTGCTGAGGCAATTCAGCAGGCCCAGAAATGTTGCAAATGGTCCCGGGCAACCTAAAAGCTGCCCGGGACCAGACTGGTTGGCGCCGGTCTTGTGCACATGCGCAAGATGTGAAAAAGGGTGTTTGTGATTGGTTGGGTTTGGGAGACTATAAAAGGCCTGTGCACCTGTTTGTTTGCTGAGTGTACAGTGGAATGAATAAAGAAAGAACTTGGTTAACAACTTGTGTGTCGCTTCAATGCCATGAACCCCAATACATAAAAGTGGCGACGAAGGTGGGATCTCTGCAAAGAAGAAGACAATGCGAACAACCTAGCCTCTACAAAAAGAGCTGGAAGCAAGGAAGTCGGCGCCCAGATCTGCACTCACCTGCCAGTACGCAAACGCTGGAGGTGGGCTTGGCAAACGGGCCTCTTCCCAGCCTGAGTTGCAGCGAGGCTGAGAGAAGCTAGCAATGTCGAAGATTGGCTGGTTGTCAGAATTCGATGTGTCTCACCCGGAGCGCTGGAACTCTTACGTGGCCCGGGTGGAAAACTACCTGCAAGTTAACCAGGTTCGAGAAGACGGTTTGAAGGTAGCAACCCTGCTGTGCGTCTGCGGGCAGGACACTTTTGATGTGGCCGAAAATTTAGTAGCTCCTGTGCTGCTTGAGTCTGTAATGTACACAGACTTGAAGAATATGCTGAAGGACCATGTTCATCCGAAGCTATCTGTAATTGCGTGGAGGCACGTTTTTGAGCAGAGGGACCAGAAGCCTGGTGAGTCTGCTGCGGAATTCATTGCTGCCTTGAGACAAGCTGCCAGGCCTTGTGAGTTCAAGGACCTGGAAGAACGCTTACGAGACCGTTTTGTCTGCGGCTTTAGAAGTAGAGAGCTGCAACAAAAGATCTTTGCTAAAGCTGAAGTCACATTCCAAGATGTTTTACGCGAAGTTGCAGCTGAAGAAGCAGGAGGAGGCACTGTGAAGGCCTTGCGACTCACCAAAAGCGCTACAGCAGTTGTGTCCATCCATCAAGAGGTCGCTCAAGAAGTGCAGGACCCAGATCCAGAAGAAGAGGTGGACAGACTTCACCAACCTGCAATACAAAGGCCATGAGGGAAGCCAGTCAAGACCCCAGCAGCCCTTCAGTGTCTTGGATGTGGAGGACGCCACAAGCGCTTGGACTGCCGATTCTGCTCTGCCATTTGTCGAGCATGTGGTAAGCAAGGCCACATTGCCATTGTCTGTTTGGGTCACCAGCAGGTGCAACCTCGGGAAGAAATCCTTCAGAAAGGTACCAGGGTCCCCAGCCAACACAGGGTGGGTTTCTGCGCATCACGCAGAAGCATTTTGCGGACAGGGGCACACAAGCCCCTTAAGAAGAAGCTTCATGTTGATGTGAAGCTACAAGGGGTTCCCTTGTTGATGGAGCTGGACACTGGGTCTACTCTATCGATCATTTCACACAATACTTTAAAAGGATTTGCAGCAGTAGTGGCCTTCAAGTCAAACTCAGGCCATCGAACTTAATCCTCACAGATTTTCAAAATTCAAGGGTTAAAGTACTTGGAGAAGCTATGCTCAAAGTGCAGCGTAAGGCTTTCCAGGGTCTATTAGATGTGGTGGTTGTTGGGGATGAGCGTACAAGTCTAATTGGACTTGCATAAATAGTCTGCAAACTACAGGCCTTGCAGAAGTCTGCAACGAGTTTGCAGATGTGTTTAGCCCAGAGCTTGGGTCCTACAAGGGGCCTCCCATTTCCTTGCGATTAAACCCAGCCATCACACCCTCAAGCCCAGGAGGGTGCCATTCACCTTAAAGGGCAAGATTGATGTAGAGCTGGACAAGCTGCTCCAGCAGGGCATCTTGGCACCGGTGGACTCAAGTCCATAGGAAACCCCCATTGTGACACCTTTAAAAGCCAACAGGGAAGTCCGAATTTGCGTGGACTACAAATGCACCCTGAATACAGCTTTGCAACAACATGCATATCCTGTACTGGTAGTGAGTCATATTCTGGCCTCCCTAAAAGGGGGAAAGCTGTTTGCAAAGCTTGGTTTAGCACAGGCCTATCAACAGTTACCTGTTGACGAAGCAACGGCGGAGGTCCAAACAATAGTGACCCATAGGGGCGCTTTTAAGGTAAAGAGGTTACAATTTGTGGTGAATGTTGCTCCTGGTATATTTCAGAGCATCATGGAGTGCACAGTCAGGGGAATACCTGGGGTTTGCCCCTACTTTGATGACGTCCTCATTGCAGGGGAGTCATCACAAAATTTGGCAGAGAGATTAAGGGCTGTATTGTTGAGGTTCCGCCAAGTGGGCCTCAAATTGAAAAAAGACAAATGCAAGATTGGAGTCACTTCCACAGAATTTTTAGGATTTAGAATAGATTCCCAAGGCATCCACCCTGCAGAATCCAAACTAAAGGCCATTCAGGAGGCCCCAAGTCCCAAGTCTAAAAGTGAGCTTCAGGCTTTCTTGGGACTCCTCAATTTCTATCACACATTTCTTCCCCATAAGGCTGCAGTGGCTGAACTGTTACACCGGCTCTTAGATAAGCAAGCTCCATGGCAGTGGACTAAAGTCCATGACAAGAGCTTTAATGAGGTCAAGGCCTTGCTCTTATCAAATGCCGTATTAATGAGCAACTGCCTGTGTGCATCGCATGTGATGCATCCCCTTATGGGGTGGGAGCAGTACTTAGTCACCTGAAGGCTGATGGGACACAAGTCCCTATAGCCTACTATTCAAGGACTTTGTCATCTGCAGAGCGTAATTACACTCAGATTGACAGAGAGGCCTTGGCCATAGTGGCTGGTATAAAGAAATTTCATGATTTCTTATATGGCCGCCACTTCACGGTCTATACAGATCATAAGCCACTGCTGGGTTTGTTTACTACTAACAAACAAACCCCACACATCATTTCCCCAAGTATGCTGAAGTGGTCCATTTTCCTGTCAGCATATGACTACACGCTTATTCACAAACCTGGGAAAGAAATGGGCCATGCAGATGGCCTCAGTAGGCTACCTCTCACACAAATTGAGGTAGATCCTGCCCCTGCTGTTAATATTCTCTCTATTCAGGAGCTACATCTCCCCTCAATGCTAGGGACGTGGCTGCAGAAACTGCCACTGATCACACGCTTACATGTGTGCTGACATGGGTGTTGTCAGGATGGCCTGACACGTGTCCAGATGCTGCATTTCAAAGCTTCTGGAAAAGAAGGCACGAACTGTCTACATTTAAGGGGTGCCTGTTATGGGGTAGTAGAGTAGTTATCCCAGCTTCACTGAGGTACAGAGTCTTGTCCTCTCTGCATGAGGGACATCCGGGCATTGTGCGCATGAAAGTGCTTGCACGCAACCATCTTTGGTGGCCTGGGCTTGATAAAGCTATCGAGGCCCAGGTGCACGGGTGTCAGGTGTGCCAACAGTCACAGCCTGAAATGCCTCAGGCCCCTGTACACAGGTGGGAGGAGACACAAACCCCTTGGTCAAGGGTACATTTAGATTATGCTGGGCCCTTTCAGGGGCAATTCTTCCTTATCCTGGTTGATAGCTTCTCTAAGTGGCTAGAGGTTGTCCCTATCTCCTCCACTACTACTGCTTGGACCATCCAGGTGTTGAGAGGAATTTTCGCTACTCATGGACTTTCTGATGTCCTCATATCTGACAATGGGCCTCAATTCACTTCTCTTGAGTTCCAGGCTTTCTTACAGGCCAACTTGATCAGGCAAGCAATGTCAGCACCCTTCCACCCTTCCACCAATGGGCAAACAGAAAGGATGGTACGCATAACGAAGGATGCACTCAAAAGACTCACGCATGGTAGCTGGCATCACAGGTTAGCTGATTTCCTTCTTGCACACCGCACCACACCATGCACTGCCACAGGAACTTCGCTGGGGTCGCTGCCTCATCACAAAGTTGGAAAAACTGCACCCAGACCAGGTGGCTTCACAGGTGTTGCAGCCGCAGGTACCTAGGAGACTTCAGGTGGGCGATCCGGTCTGGGCAAGAAACTACAGCCCGGGTCATCTTTGGGTCACTGCTGTTGTCTGCAAGGTCTCGGGGCTGCTATCATACGAAGTGACCTTGGGAGATGGCCGTGTCCTTCGGCACCACATTGACCAACTGCGTTGGCGGTTGTCCAACCACGCCTCCGCTTCTGGCTCTGCTTTCGGGGGGGAGGGGGACCATGAACAAGCTCACACTTCAGGTCAAAATCCTGGGAAACAGTCTTACAGTGCCAGTGGATTTTCGCAGGCTGCTGTTCATGTACCAGTGGATGAGCAAGGGCATCCTCAAGGTTCAGCTATTACTCCGAATAGATCGGGGGCCATCCCAGGGTTCCGCAAGTGCTCCAAACACGAATGAGAGGGGGTTTGCCATAGAGGCGGCTCCTGACTCTGGCACCTTGGGACTTCTACGGGGAACTGGGGCACTTCTGCATCGCAGGCCACGTCCGTTGCCGGTCGCGGGCTTGAGGGACAGTGTTCCCAAGAAGAGTCCATTGTGGACTGGGAGAGTTCCACTCCACCATGGGGCTCAGGGATCTCCACCCCTCTAAGGGGAACTGGTTGGAATTCAGAGGATCCAGCCAGCCAACAGTGGGGTGAGTCACCTAGAATGTTGAGGCATCAAAGTCCTGATCTATATAGCCCATCAGACGGGCAGGTAGGCCAGGCACCATTAAGTAGAAGTCCTGGTCTGCCTAGCCTGGCAGGTGAGCTGGCAGACCAGGCACCCTCCCTGACCTTGCAAAGGTCACAAAGGGCGAAGGGCCCTCCCAAGCATCTGGGAGACTATGTGAGGTTTCTGTCATTGCAGAGAGAATTTTGCTAGTCTGTAACAGGATGATGTTGACTAAACCCTGGTATAGCGTAATATATACCAGTTATGATTTTGGGGAGCGTTTGTTTAAGTTAAACCCATTATTTTATAAAACTACTTTGCCTGTGTGCAGGCCAGAGTAATTCCACTATTCCCGGCCCTGGAACAAATGTATTGTGTGTATAGTTATGTGTGTTTTATCCAGGGGGGAGAGGTGTTGTGTCCTGGGCCTGCTGAGGCAATTCAGCAGGCCCAGAAATGTTGCAAATGGTCCTGGGCAACCTAAAAGCTGCCCAGGACAGACTGGTTGGCGCTGGTCTTGCGCACATGTGCAAGGCGCAAAAAAGGGTGTTTGTGATTGGTTGGATTTGGGAGACTGCACGCCTGTTTGTTTGCTGAGTGTACAGTGGAACGAATAAAGAAAGAACTTGGTTAACAACTTGTGTGTCGCTTCAATGCTGTGAACCCCAATACGTAAAAATGTGTGTGAGTGAGTGGGGCAGCACATAACATCTCACACTTTGGAAAAGCCTCTAACAGGAATGCATGGAAGAGTTTTAGAAAACTGATATCTCAGTTGATAGGATGTAGTAGATATTGTTAGTTGTCAGCTCTGCCTGGTTCAGCATGATGCCTCACAGGCACCCTGCCATCAAAAAAAGAAAGGGGGAAGGATGAAAGGGCAATAAAGTTTATGTGTATGTAATAGGAAATCGAGAGAGGGGGAATGACAGGTGATAATGATCAGAGCAGCCAGATCCTGATTGTACCAGCATCCCATGGCCAGGCAAGCTAAGAAATATGCAAATTACCCCCAAACATCGCAGAGTTCTCAAAACATCTTGGCAAGCTCTGGTTGGCCGGAAACAGACTGGTCACAGGGGAAGGGATGGGCTGGGACAAACCTACACCTTTTTTTTTTTTTTTTTTTTAATTGAAAATTTTTAAAATTTTTACAATATAACTCCCCACCTCCCTCATACCCCACCCTTCCCCACCCCCCTCCCTTCCCCCCGACTTCCCAGAGCTACACACAGGGTTTACAATACAATAATTATATTCTGTCTTAAATTATATTATCCTTAAGTTAACAATTCTATAACATCCTTTAGCTCTCTT
>NW_015386125.1:184729-197338 GCF_001527695.2 Protobothrops mucrosquamatus | reverse complement strand
AAAAGAAAAAAGCAAAAACAGATATTTTGTTCACCTACAGTCCAGTAACTCTATAACAATGATAATCCAGCAGAAAGTGAAAGCCAAAGTGAAAGTCCTCCATAAGTGAAAGTCTCTATTAAAGAGCAAAACGCCCTTCCGCGGCCATTTTTCCTCTTTTTTTTTCTCCTTCTTAAACTTTAATCTTGATGGAGAAGTTGTTAAAATCAGAGCTGAAGGCTCTTATCATGCCTCTCTCAAGCACCTGGATCACTCTGCTCCAAAATCTACTCACGATCTCCTTTAAGCAGAGGATGAGTCCGTGTCTGGCTTCGTTCTTGGAACGGAGGCAGCCCAAAGCGCGGAGAAAAGTTCCTGACTCCGGGGGAACTCACCTCCACCCCCACAGCTATAAAACTGTGGGAGCTCAGGAGCTCTACCCCTATCAGAGAGACTCTCCCCCCTCCCCTTTGCCCGGGGAAGGGGATTCAAGCCGTGGAGCAGCTGTTTGACGCTGCTCCTGCGGCTTTTACGCGTCCTCGGGGCAGGCGGCGAAAGGAAAAGCCGCCATCGGCACAGGAACTCAAACTGGAAGCCCACCTTGGGTTTTTTTTAATCTAGCAAGCATGGTAGATTTCAGAGCTGGCTTGACTTTACTGCAACCAACATTCTTAGTAAAAGAATCCTTTGCTTTAATCAAATGGAGTCAAGGGCTTCCCCCCCCCCCCCCGCAAAGGGATTGGATTGAGGCAGGTCTGACATTAAGCTAGCTCTGCAGTTTGGTGAACCTGGAGAGGAAACCACCTCTATTGTTGGGGACCGTGCAAATGATGTCAGCTCAAGGAGTGATCAGGGAGATTTTGAGGCCTGGAGAGAAGCATCCTTGAAACCCTCTCCTAGACAGCTGACTCTCTTCTGATAGCTAGGAGATGACAACCAACCAAAACTCCAGTGGTCCCTTAGGATAGGGAAAAAGGAAGAATGGGAAGAAAAACCCATGGGAATGACATTCACCTATGAGGGCCATGGCAGCTGCCTGCAAGAGAGCTGGAGGAAGTGGAGGAAGAATCAAGCTCAGGCAAGCTGGAGGGAAAAGACTGGATGCTGGAACAAGCCATAAAGTTCCTGAGGGGAACTTTTAGTAGTCTCAAAGCTCTAGCCTGGTGGCACATCATGCTGACCAGCCAATCCCAGCTATGGCAAGCAATGGGGCAAGTACCTCTGCCGCTGCAATGGCAGCAGCAGTGAGCCCCTCAACAGCCACAACCGTCCCAGCGCCTGGCCTTGCAGCCAAGCCTGCACCAGCTGCAAGAATAATGCCAACAAGCACACAAGACATCAGCCCTGGGAGTAAAGTTCAATGGAGATTCCAAACAATTGGAGTTCTTCCTGGTACAGGTTTGGACATACATGCAAGAGTATGCTCCAGAAATAGCCACGAAGGGGGTTAAGGTGTGGTGTGTTACCATGGCATTGGAGGGGACCACAGCTGAATGGATGGTCACCCTCCACAACAATGATGCCCTCGAGGTGAGAAACTTTGATTGCTTCATGGCTGCACTTCAGAAGTCCTTTAGCTGATTGCAAAACCAGAGATTGCATAAAAACTATCAGCCAAGGGCAGAGGGGGGTGACCGAAGACAACCAGGAATTTTGAAACCTGGCCTGCTGACTGACTGACTGAGTGGCCATAAGACATCTTGATCAAATGTTTCCGACACAGGCTAAATATAAAGTCTACCAACACCTGCATTTCCAGAGGCACCCACCCCCACCCTCCATTGCTGGTATGTCCTAGCAGAGGAAGTGGAAATCGACCTAGCTTGATCCAAGTACCTAATGAGCCATGGATGGCAAAGATCCCTCCCTGAAAAGAAAGCGGCCCCATGTGAGAAGAGCCCATGTCGATGATCTATTGGCTGCTTCAGGTGTGGGAAGCAGGGGCACTGAGTTGTCAACTGCCAAGCTACATACCCAGCCCAGAAGGTGATTCAGGGTTCTGCCAAAAAAACAGCAAAACCACAACAGTAAGCCTTTGAAACTGCCCTGAAGCAAATAGAAGTCTTAGAGTTCACTCTACCCCCCGCAAAACAGCAGATGAACTCCAACTGACCCAGTGGATAGCCTGATGGAAAGCAAATCAGATGATGATGATCCCTTGTTAAGTCACTCAGTCAACCCAGCAACCATCCCCATAGAACTAGTGGTTCAATCCTCAGGGCAAAAAGGGAACCTAGTAGTCTTCCTGGACTTGGGGTGCATCAGATGCCTGGTCAACCTTGCCCTGGTCAAGAAACTGGGCATGAGACTCAAATATCTTAAAGTGCCCATAACCTTTTGCCAGATGGACAGCTCAGTGGTGGTGGTTGGTGTCCCAGTGACATTTGTTATGAACTAATAGAGATGAGGATGGGTATACACATGGAGACCTTGAACTTCATCGTAGCCCCTGGAATTGAGAGGCCGCTTGTGTTAAGGCTGTCTTGACTTCAGAAATGGAAACTCTATGTGAACTGGAGGAAGGGGCTACTAAAAATCTGATGAACCAGCTATGAAGGGGGAGGGGAAAAGGACCATCAAAAACTACCCCTGCAGCAGGTAGGTGGGAATAGCTGCCAAAGATTGGCCCCAAGGTGATTTTTGGATCCTCAAAGAGTATTGGGGATCTTCTGTGAGAAGGGATCAGACACGGTCCCACCCCACCAACCAACTGACTGTTCCATAGAAATCCTACCAGGGCCCAAACTACCCAAACCTAAACTGTATTCCATGACCTCTAGGGAACTGGAGGAATTGCAGAGTTTTATAGACAAAAACCTGAAGCATGGATTCATCCAACCTTCCAGACCGAGAGTGGCTGCCCCAGTACTATTTAGGAAAAAGAAGAATGGATCTCTGTGTCCATGCATGGACTATTGTGGGCTCAATGCAGTGTGTGGAAAACGTGTACCCACTCCCCCTCATGAAGGATATGCTAGCTGATTTGGCCAAGGGAAGGGTCTTCATCAAGTTGGATTTGTGGGAGGCATACTACCGAGTGAGGATCAAAGCACTGGATGAGTGGAAAACAGCTTTCAATTGCCCCTTAGGATGCTTCTAGTTCCAGGTTCTCCCTTTTGGACTGCAAGGGGCTCCTGCTGTGTTTATGCAGCTAATAAACAAAGTGCTGCTTAAATACTTATATAAGGGAGTTTTAGTTTACCTGGATGATATTTTAATCTATATTGAGACAATGGCAGAGCACCTAAAGCTAGTCAGAGCTCCTCAAGAAGTTTCAAGGAGCCAAACTATATGCCAAGCTGTCCAAATGCAAATTCCACCAGAATAAAATTGACTATCTGGGCTACCATATCTCCCATGATGGAGTAGAAATAGACCCCAAAAAGGTGCAGGCAGTGCTACAGTGGGCTCCTCCCCACACCTGGAAACAACTGCAAAGCTTCCTGGGATTTGCAAACTTTTACCACCAGTTCACCCCCTCGTTTGTCTGGATAGACCTCACCATCACCAACCTGCTAAAGACAAAAGGGAAGGGGAAACCCAAACGCAACCAACCACTTAAATGGATTATGGAATGCCAGGCTGCATTCAAAAAGCTTAAGCGCTTGTTTGCAGGGGAGCCAGTACCGAAACACCCAAACCCCAACACCCCTGTCATCATTCAGGCTGATCCTAGTGATGTTGTAGTGGGCACAGTGCTTCTACAGGAAAATAAGCAAGGGGTTCTGCAGCCATGTGCCAACACTTCTAAAAAGCTAAATGAGATGCAGCAGAGATGGGCAATCTGGGAGAAGGAAGCCTATGCAATGCATTGGTGCTCCTAACTTGGAGGCATTTTCTAGGAGGGAAAACCCCATTTGAAGTATGGACTGACCATAAAAGTTTAGAAGCCTTGAAATCCCCCCAGAGACTATCGCCCAAACAGGATTGGTGGACTCAATACTTTAACCAATTCAACTTCACATTAAGGTACCTCCCAGGAGGGAGGAACTTTCTAGCAGATGCTTTATCCAGGCTGCTAAAATAAATAGTTCAAAGCCAGATATAATTAAACCGGTCATTCCCTCCAGGCAACTGGTACCCCAGTCACCACCCAGGCACAAGCCAAAATGAAAACCCAACTAGCTGATGATTTAAAGGGTACCCTAAAGGCAGCTTTGGAGGAGGACAAGTGGTTCCAAATGCACAAGGGAGAATGTATAATGCAAGATGGTCTAGCTTGGGTGGGAGCCAAACTATGTGTCCCATAAAGCCAACAATTAATGGTTTTACAAAAAAAACATGATTCAAAATGGCGGGGCATTTTGGTTTTGTAAAAATCCCGCACCTAATCAAGTGGCAATTTTGTCACTGAAAAAAGGACATAGTGAGCTATGTGGCTAGCTATCCCATTTGTGCCTCTGCCAAGAGATGACAAGGGAAAATACTCAGGCTTCTCCAGGCAGTAGCAGAGCCCAAAGCCCCATGGAAAGAGATATCAATGGACTGTTTTATGTGGAGTAAGTAAATACAATACAAGCCATCACTCTTTTTTAGAGAGTGAGATTACAACAGGAACAGGAAATGCATCACAGGAACAATAGAGATGAATCACATAGAGTAGCAATGTGACACAGGAAGCAAATACAATAGAGATGAATGATAGAGCTGCATATAAGGTAAACAGAACACCCTTTTCATGTTAACCAAACAACATTGTGAAATATTGGATGAGAACTAGCAACAACACTTCCTATAGGTTAAGTCTGTTGGGTGGTTGTGAATGTCTGCCACTACAGATGAAGACTGGCCTTCTTTGTATTAAGAGTTTCTCTGACCTCGCTGAGGTTGCTGGGCTCTTCTCACCACTTACTGAGATGTTCTGCATTTGACTGCTGTCAGGTATACCACCTCGCTCAAAACTGTCATTAGCATTGCTCTGTGGCATCAATACTGTGCCTTCCCTATTGTCAGTGGGTAAGTTTGGCCCGGTAATACCAAGTGAGTCTGGCCTGTCCACTGGATATGTGACATTAAGATAGTCTGCTTGATTGACTTCAGCAAAGAGGGTTTGTTCCTGTTTCAACAAACAAACCATCTGATGCTCGTGCTCTCCTCCAGATGTCACCTGATCTGATATAGCCCTGCTCAGGATATCATTTCATGTCCTGGCTTGTAGACAACATTGAGGTTGTAATGCTGCAATGTAAACCTCATGCTCTGCAAACGCTTGGGAGCACACGAAAGGAGCTTCTTTAATATGGCTATTAGCAGCTTGTGATCAGTTTCAGCAGTGATTGTATCCTGGCCATAAAGATAATGATGGAAACACTGGCAGGCAAATACAATACTTAAACATTCCTTTTTTATTTGAGCATAATTTAACTCAGCAGATGAAAAAGCCCTGGATGCATATACAACTGATTGACTTTCTTGTAATAGGCAACATCCTAGGCCATTTTTGCTTGCTTTGAATTGTAACAGGCTTTGTGAAATCATAGTATTTCAACACTGGGGAAATGATGACCAAGCATTTTATCTCCTTTACTGCCTGGTCATGATTAGGAAGCCAGTGCCAAACCGCATCTTTGTCCAGCAGATATCTCAATGGCTGACATACCTCAGACAGATGCAGCAGGAATTTTGCTAAGTATGTGGTAAAACTGATAAATCTCTGCACCAATTTGGCATATATAAATTTTAATAATAATAATAATAATAATAATAATAATAATAATAATAATAATAATAATAATAATAATAATAATAATAATAATAATAATAATAATTGGCAGGTGGTGACATGTCTACAATGGCTCTAACCTTATCCAGGTCAGCTTTTAAGTCTTGTGAGGACAGGATATGTCCATAGAAACGGATTTCTTGCACCTTGAACTACAATTTATTTGCACTGAGCCTCAGCATCACCTGCCTACAATGGTCTAGTAGTGCTATTAGCTTCTCATCATGGTATTGCTCAGGTTCTTCATCTGTATCACACAGCCAACTATGAGAATGTCATCAACTATTGGTACAATTTCACTGAGCCCATTCAAAAGTTCATGCTGCCTTCATTGATACACCTCTGGTGCTATGGAGACACCAAAGGGTAATTTGAGCCATCTCTTCCTGCCCCAATGAGTCCAAAATGTGGTCATATAGCTACTCTTTTCATCCAGTTTGCACTGTAAAAAGGCATGTCTAGCATTAACAAGCATGAAAACTCATGCTTTGGGTAATGCCATCAAGTGTTGGCATTAGGTAATGTGACCGTTTTAGGGCCATATTCAGAAACTTGGGATCAATGCAGATTCTGGTCTTCTCAGGCTTTCTAATAATAGCCATGTTGCTTATCTAATCGGTAGGCTCAGATACTGAAGTAATATGTCCTTCAGCTTCATACTTGTCCAGTTGCACTTTGATCCGTGGCTTAATGGCTATTGGCACATTGTGTGGGGCACATTGTACTGGTGAAATTGCAGGATCAAGTTCAAAGTGAACCTCTCCTGGAACAGATATTATGGGGCCCTCAAACACCTCATTGTAGACTTGGAAGATTTGCTGATCCTTCTCACTAAGGATTTTGAGGGGTGAATCTCAACATCGTGTAACTCAGCCGGAATGGTGAATTGCATCAAACCCAGATGCTCACATGTTGATCCACACAATAGCGGTTTCTGATTGGCTTCCACAATCTCAAATTCAAGTTTGTAAATACCCCCACTATGCTGCACTCTGTTTGGAAAAGTCCTAGTTACTGCTGCAATCTCCATTCACCCTCATTGCTCAGGCAGTGGTATGCTGTTAGCAGCTGCCATGATGCTGATTTTCTTGCTTCAAATGCTCAGCTTTCAGGACAGGACTGCAAGTGCTAGACTGACATGCATCAAATATGTAGAGACAGTACAGATTCAGATGCTTCTGATACCATGTTTCATCTGGAGTAAGTAAATACAATGCAAGCCATCACTGTGCAGAAGCCATCCTTTTTAGAGAGTAAGAATACAACAGGAACAGAAAATGCATCACAGGAACAATAGAGATGAATCATAAACTAGCAATGTGACACAGGAAACAAATACAATAGAGATGAATGATAGAGCTGCATATAAGGTCAACCTAACACCCTTATTGTAGAATTGCCCGAAAGCGCAAGAAATACAATGCTTTGGGTGATAGCCAATCTGTTCTCCAAGCAAATGCACTTTATACCCTGTCAAAAAATCCCCTCGATGCAATTTTTGGCTAAACTATTCATGCAGCACTTCTACTAGCTGCATGGTGCTCCAGAAAGAATAATCTCAAATCGTGGAGTCCAATTGCCTTCGCAGCTTTGGCAGGAGTTCCTAAAACTTTTGGGGACCACTCAGAGCTGAGCTCCTCACATCATCTGTCTACTTAATGGGGGCTGTGAACAAGCCAATGGCATTCTGGAGCAGTACCTCAGATGCTGTATTAATTACCAACAGGACAATTGGATGGGCCTCCTCCCTTTCGTGGCAATAACTCAGTGCACAGTTCTGTTCACTCCATTTAAAGTGGTCACAGGACAAGACTTTGTATCTATTCCTGAACTACCTCAGACCACCCCATTAACTGTATCATTGAAAGATTGGATTTCCCAGTTATGGAACACTGGCCAGTGGTGAGAAAAACTTTGGATGAAGCTAGAGAAGCATAGAAAAACAGGCTGATGAAAAGCATATCAAGCCAAAAGACTTTAAAGTGGGAGACAAGGTCTATCTCTCTATGAAATTCTTACAATCTAGACAACTGTCAAAAAAAATGGGGCCGAAATATGTTGGACCTTTCCCCATCAAAAGGATTATTAGCCCAGTAATTGTAGAACTTGAGCTGCCAAAAATGCTCAGACGTGTATACCCAGTATTTCATTGTAGCCTACTGAAACCAGAAATTACATCTCCCTTCCATCCCAAATCACAACCAACTCCCGACCCCATTATGATTGAGGGATAGCAGCACTTTGAAGTCAAAGATATTTTGGACTCTCACATACATCAGGGAAAAACCCAGTATTTGTTAGCCTGGAAAGGCTTTCCCCCCTCAGAAATTGAATGGGCCAACTCCCAACATATTAAAGCCCCAAACTGCTTTAAAAATTCCATGACCCATACCCAGATAAGCCTCATTGAAGTGTTTTGCTAATTGAGAAATTTTGTATATCTCTCCCCTTTCTTTTTCTTTTGCAGGACTAACATCTCTGTCAAGGGGGGCAGAATGTCAGCTCTGCCTGGTTCAGCTTGATTTCTCACAGGCATCCTGCCATCAAAAGAAAAAGATTGAGGAAGGATGAAAGGGGGAAGAAAGGGGGAAGGTTGAAAGGGCAATAAAGCTTTATGTGTGTGTAATAGGAAATCGAGAGAGGGGGAATGACAGGTGATAATGATCAGAGCAGCCAGATCCTGATTGTACCAGCACCCCATGGCCAGGCAAGCTGAGAAATATGCAAATTACCCCCAAATATCTCAGAATTCTCAAAACATCTTGGCGAGCTCCGGTTGGCTGAAAACGGACTGGTCATGGGGAGAGGGATGGGCTGGGGCAAACCTACACCTTATTTTTCTATCTAGTGAGTGCGGTAGATTTGAGAGCTGGCTTGACTTTACTGCAACAAACATCCTTAGTAAAAGAACCCTTTACTTTAACCAAATGGAGTTGAAGGTTTTTCTTTCCTAAGGGATTGGATTGGGGAAGGTCTGACAGTAGTAATTTTTTTCTTCCCAGATGCGACTTACACCCTCCATCATCTCTAGTTAAATACTTTCTTAAATAATTTGGAAAACGAAAAGAGAATAATTTTAGTTTTTCAGGAGGAAGGGAGATCAGATTGAGTGGTGCTGCTAACTAGAGTTACCCCATACCTTTTCTGTATTTCTTATACACTAAAATATCCCTATCCTTGTTTTACTTTATTCCTTCTATAGTAAAATATATGTTAGCTTTTTAATATGATTTTGATACATTTGATATTTGTTATTGGATATGGAAGCCAGTTTGGTATAGCAATTAAGGTATCTGGCTAAAAACTGGAAGAGTATGAGTTCTAGTCTCACTTTAAGCAGAAAGTCACTTTCTTTTAACCCTAGGAAGGAGACAATGGCAAACCCCTTTTGAAAAACTTTGCCAAGAAAATTGCAGGGGCTTGTCCAAGCAGTGTCTGAGAATCAGATTCGACTGAATGGAGAGGGGAAAAAATATTTTTGCATAAGCATTTGATCAATGTTTGTTTACATATTTTAAAATGGAATTCTCTATTTTAATTCTGTCTCATATTATTTATTCATGAAACTACAATTTTATTTCTCTTTTAGGTGCTGTATAATGTGTTTGAGTCTTTTGTTTCAATAGGAGCTGAATATGTGACCGGTGTGGAATGCATAAAAGGCGTAGGTTGGTAGCTATTTATGATGATAGATGATAGATAGATAGATAGATAGATAGATAGATAGATAGATAGATAGATAGATAGATAGATAGATAGATAGATAGATAGATAGATGATAGATATTATTTTATACAATGTTTTTGAAAATGCTCCACTGGTGGTACGGTGCGAGTGGGATCCCCTCCAGCACTTTCTGCCTCCTCTAGGAGGAGCCATGAGGCGCCGGAGCACCACAGCCAGAGCGTGACTTGATTGGCTGGGTCAGACCATGTGGTGTGGAAGCCGATGGTGGCAGTGGGAGACACATAAACATGGAGGCCATCTTTCATTAGAGGGTGAGCAAGCTTTTTGCCTTCCCTTACAGAAGGTGGGGTGTGAGGTTAAAAAGAGGTGAAGCGAGAGGAAAGAAAGGCGGCTGGCATGAAAGCTTGCCCGACAGCGAAACTTTGCTGTTTTGGTTCCTTGGGTAGTTCAAAGGCTGGAATGTCTACAAAATCTCTTTTTAATTCTTTTATACTTTATATTCAGAGGAGAAGAATAAGAATAAAGCCAATGTCTTGTGATTTGGAGGTATTATTATTACTAATAATAATATATATTAATCATGCATTGGTCATATGTAAAGGTAGACCTACAGTATGAGGTTTAATCAGATCTATTTATTAAATTGGGTTTAACTTAAAGGTAAATTAAAAGTAATCTGTTCACTGACAAAGTTTCAACTTTAATTTGTTTCAAGTCAATATCCTTATTAAACTCCAAATGTAAATTTTTCCACCTTGTTTGACAACTTCTTAAAAATAATTCAATCTTTTACAAGGAACCAAATTTTGTTTTATTGGGCCAATTTCATTCCACATAGAAAACTGACATTTCCACTTATCAAACTAAATGGATATGCCAGTGGTAAATGTCCCAAAAGATGAATAAAATGCCTTCTTGTAATTTAAAGCCACACAGTGCATGGTAACATTAATAGTATTACCTTACCTTGAACAAAATCCTAGTCTTTTAGATACACTAAAAATTGAAGGGGGGGGGGGGGTTCAACTACAAAGGTTGTAGGGTAGATAAGGCAGGTTGTATGACATGTGTGAGTTCTAGCACTTTTTTTTTTACAAAAAAGCACACACACACACACATATCTATCTATCTATCTATCTGTCTGTCTGTCTGTCTATCTATCTATCTATCTATCTATCTATCTATCTATCTATCTATCTATCTATCTATCTATCTATCTATCTAATATTGGAAAGCAGAAATTAATATTTAAACAGTCATAACTTTGTGTCCAAGGCAGGTATGACCTTTGAATCATCTATCTCAGTTCACCATTATAATGAGTTAATACATGTTCTGTACTTGACCTTCTCCCTCCCCCTAATTTTTCTTCCTTGTAGATTGGAAAGATTGGAAAGGAAGGGATTACAACTAGACAATAAGAAGGCACATACATGGAATACATATTGAAAGAGATGAGCTGGTGCTGGCTGTTTGTCTAACATGTTCAGAGCTAGGAGCCATGAGCACACTTTGCAGACAGTTTATTGCCATTTAGAACACAGAATATAAAACATAGAATAATAGGATGGAAAGAATCTTGGAGGTCTTCTAGTCCAACCCTCTGCCCAAGGCAGGAGCTCCTATACCATTCTGGATTTTGGGTTTGATGGCTTGATTTCTTTTGAACAATTTATACCTTCTACTTGTGGATTCCTATCATGGGTACTGTACCATCCATGCATAATCTGTATTGGACTTTTGCATGAACCCTATTAAAGAGCAAAAGTAACTAAAATTTCATAAGGCAGTGCACCACTACATACTATTTGGTAAGATAGAAAAATATGGAATAGATAGCATCACCACAATATGGTTTCATAACTGGCTGATCAACCGCATACAACCTGTATTCCTTACTGGAACTACATCTACATGGAGATGGAGATATATGCAGTGGGGTATCGCAGATTTCTCTCTTAGGCCTAGTATTCATCAACATCTTCATAAACAACTTGGACAAGAGGATAGAAGAACTCATCAAATCTGCAGATGACACCAAACTGGCAGGAATACCCAACACTTTAGAAGATAACCTCAAGATCCAGAAGGATTTTGACAGACTTGAACATTGGGCCCTATTCAACCAAAATGAAATTCAGTGGTGAGAAAAGTAAGGTTTTACATTTAGGCAAGAAAAACCATAGGTATAGAATAGGTGGTACTTGGCTCAATAGTAGTGAGTGTGAGAGGGAACTAGGAGTCCTAATAGACAACCACTTAAATATGAGTAGCGTTGTGCTGCAGCCACCAGAAAAGCCCACACAGTCTTGGGCTTCATTAACAGAGGAATAGAATCAAGATCATGAGAAGTGTTAGTGCCATTTTATAATACCTTAATAAGACCACACTTGGAATATTGCATCCAGCTTTTGTCAACATGATACAAAAAAGAATGCAGAGAAGAGCAACAAAAATGATCTCCAGGACACTGGAAGTTAAAATATATGAAGTAGATTGCAGGAACTGGGTATGTCTAATGAAAAGGATTGGGGTGACATGATAGCAGTCTTCCAAAATCTAAGAAGTTGCCACAAAGAAGAGATAACCTATTCTCCAAAGCATTTGAAGGTAGGACAAGATGGAAACTTATGAAGCAGAGATCCAACCTAGAAATAAAGAGAAATTTCCTGATAGTGAGAGCTCGTGGAACAGCTGCCTTCAGAAGTTGTGAGTTCTTGATCACTGGAGATTTTTTTGTCAATGTTTTTATTTTATTAAAAAAAAAGTTAAAGTACAAAACTCCAAAAGATAAACAAACAAACAAAATCACACAGCAAACAAGACATTTAAAAAGTGCATTGGAAAAAACCCCCTAACTGTACACATATTATCTCCTCTAGTTGAATACTGATTGATATATTACTATAATATTAATTTCCTACCGCTTGCAAAAACAGGCCCAAAAGATTTTTAAACTACTAAATCTATTTGCAAATTACTAACCTATCTATATGGTATATTAATGACGAAACAATTAACAGGCCTAGAGGACCGGGCTCCGGAGGACTTAAAGACCATCTCCTGAGGTCAGACATTGTGCTCCTTGGCTGCGGTCAAAAGATCTAAGATCCACCGAACAATTAATCTCCCCTCTGCACCATGGACTCCCCACCTCGGACCTATGCATTCCAGGACGGTCCTGTTGGCTCTGCGCGACTCACCCCTCGCGCAGGCCTGGC
>NW_015386125.1:154496-182189 GCF_001527695.2 Protobothrops mucrosquamatus | reverse complement strand
CCTCTGGAACGAACTACCCCCCGAGATCCGGATGATTCCGGATCTCCTTACTTTCCGCCGCGCCCTCAAGACATGGCTTTTCCAGCAAGCGGGCCTGACCTAGGGAGGATTTTAGGTAGGGATGATTTTAAGAAAATTTTAATTGACACACAGCTTCTAATATTTGGCTTTTAATTTGGTTTTATGGGGTTTTTTTTTTTTTTGTTCTTTGATGTATCTTGTTTGTCTGTTTTAATATGCTGTGCACCGCCCTGAGTCCCACGGGAGAAGGGCGGTATATAAATTAAATTATTAAATTAAATTAAATTAAATAATTATAAAAAATATAAAGTTTCCAAACCGTCTGTTAATAAACTATTATTGTAATAAGCTCATAGAAAATTTTCTATGACTTCTTATCCCAAATCATCCCAAAAGTTAACTGTATTTCATCCTGGATCAAATATCCATGTTTAAAAAAAAAATTAAGAATATATTGTACAGCCATTTTTCTGAAATGATATAGGTCTCCTGCTTGAACAAGGGTTGGACTAGAAGACATCTAAAGTTCCTTCCAATTATTCTATTCTATTCTATTCTATTCTATTCTATTCTATTCTACTCTACTCTACTCTATTCTAAACAAAGTGCAATTTTTATGTGATTTTTATTGCAGTATCTTTCTTTGTGGTGAGCCTTGGAGGTACTTTTATTGGCATTATGTTTGCATTTCTGCTCTCGCTTGTCACTCGTTTCACAAAGCATGTCAGAATAATTGAGCCTGGATTTGTATTTGTCATTTCGTATCTCTCCTATTTGACAGCTGAGATGCTCTCACTATCTGCCATCCTTGCGTAAGTTTCAATTATTTTTTTACTAAATTATCATTTAATTTACAGTTTTTCACTAACTTGAAAAAGTAAGCTATCTTTATTTAAAAGTTAAAAATATTTATGTTCATGTTGAGAATCAGTTTATACAGCTATTTACATTGTACGTATAAAAAGATTTAGCTACAAAACACAGAAGATTCCTATTTGTGAGTACATAATGTGAGTCTATATGAATTCTTCTGTGAATTCAAGATTGGCTGGCTGGCTGGCATATGCAGTTCAGGTGTGGAATCCAGCTATAGAGTATGTAAATCAGAAGCATTGATGTGTAAGTTAATTATAAATTGATAATTTGGTAATAAATCCAACAGGGTAGACAGAAGCAGGATATCAAGAAGGAGATCTACATGGTCTATTAAGAAGTTGCCTTTTGGCTTTTTATATATTCTAAAATGATTGGTAACATGCAAGTTCTTTCTACTTGCAAACTGCTCCAAGTACAATGTCACATAGCTGTTGATTATTTTCACATAAAACAGCATATAATCCAATAACATTTCAAAACACCAGAATATTACAAAGATGCATGAATGGAATTTTCTTATGTCTCATGACTATACAGGTAGTTCTTGACTTATCATAATTGAGCCCAAAATCATAGTCATAATTGTTGTAGATGTTAGAGGTGCCCACTTAACAACTTAATAATGTTAGAGGTGCCTCACTTAACAACTACAATTCCAGCTTAATGTTGTGGTGATTTAGCAACTGCACAGATCACTAAGCAGAGCATGGAATGCCTCAGGATGTCGGGGAGGCCTGGCGTAAACCCAGCCCTGCACTACATCTCCCCAGCTCAATGTGGTCTGTGCCAGGTCTCCCAGAGCCTCTACTACCCTGAGGCACCTCTTGTACAGTTTCCTGCCCTGCTGGTCTCAGAATCCTGGGCCTCCACCCTGTCCCATCATGCCTTGTTCCTCTTCTGAAGATCACCTTTCCAAGAGAGCACCCAGAAAATGCGACATGAGCTCTTCCTACAGAGACTGCCTTACACCATTCACACAATCTCTCAGAAGGGCACAATTTTCCAATTCAATTCAGGCACATCAGCTGATTCTCTTTCAGAAAAGCAGTATTGAGAAGATGTAAGTGAAGCAAGGCATTGCAGGGTGGAGCAGAGACTCAAGGGTGTGGAATCCAGCCAGGTGGGACCCACCAGGCAGGAGAGGGGGATGGATAGGCAGGTAGAGGCAGTTGCAGCAATCTTGCACTCAAACGTAAGGGCAAGCAGATTGACAAGCACTCAAATTGTGATCACTTGACAGCAGGGCTGCTGCAGCAGCAATAACTTTGGGTATATAGCTTAAGTCCATTCAGCATCCTCATAATTTAGAATGGTCACTAAATGGCTATAAGTCAAGGATTATCTGTATAGGATCTCAAAGCTGAACTGCATTTATTCCTATAATGCTACAAGAACATACCTGTATAATATAGCTTCTGCCCCATGGGAATATTTTATTAAGATATCCCACTCAAATACCATTAATTGAGATTTCAAGAACAGCTATTTTGTGTAATAAACCACCTAAGAGTAAACTGTTACTTAAAATCTGAAGTATAGAAAAATTATGGGCTTCAGTCATAACTGGGTTGCCAGTTAACATATTATTCATCAGATATAATTATTTACTTATTTCTTCATACTTCATATTAGTTTAATAAAAATTACAATTCAGAAGAAAGAATCACAAGGATACATGACTAAGATGTTCAATGTATTTTTCCAGGATAACATTCTGTGGTATCTGCTGTCAGAAATATGTCAAAGCAAATATTTCAGACCAATCTTCTACCACCATGAGGTATTCCATGAAAATGTTAGCAAGTGGTGCCGAAACTATTATTTTTATGTTCCTGGGAATTTCTGCTGTTAACCCTAAAATTTGGACTTGGAACACTGCTTTCATACTCATGACACTGGTTTTCATCTCTATCTATAGAATCATTGGTAAGAGAATTGGTTTTACCTTTGTTAATATTAATTAAATAAAAATATTAGTACTTTCTTAATATGGGATAGACAAGAAGACTATGTTCTGTCCCTGGAACATTTGCTGCTCTGGCAAGACAGAATTAATTTCTTTATTACAACTGCTTGTTCTGTGTTCAAATGTATGGTACTCTGCCTACAAAACAGTAATATGTTTTGCATTTAGCTAGCTTATAGATAAAGTTGGGCCCTACTGGCCAAAACAGGTGCAGCATATTCCCTTCTCAAGGAAGTGTTCAGGGATTATTACATACTTCCACTTTCCTGTCTCATCACTTCCTATTACAAGCATTGATGGGAAAGAGAAGGGAAGTGAGTTTATTCCGGCCTCCATCTTCCCTGCTCCATTCAGATTCTGCCTTCCCTGCTAAAGATAGCAATCTTTGCTCAAGAAGCAGAGATTGAGCCAGAAATAGGGCTCAATCAAGAACTCTTCAACTCTTCTCAATCTCAAACTCTTTCCATGTGAAAACCCTTTTCAATTTTTTATAGTTTTGAAAATGCCCCTCCCCGCATATTCTAGAGCAAATTTGTAGAACTTTGCATTTGGGCTGTAGCACACCACAGGCTTGCTCGGGTTCACAGGCTAATCAAGTTCTCTTCCCTGTCTCTCAGCTTTGCCTCTCAACAGTCTTGCAGTTCCAAAACCTAATTTTTTCCATGCTGTCTGAAGACTACTGCTGAGGCACTTCCCTTTGAGTTGGTGTTTTTCCTGAGTCTCTACTGTCTTCCCAGCATAATTCCTTAACACACCCACAAATGTGCTTGCTTTCATTTCCCTTATTATAAAATACTGTCCACTTAAAGAGAGGGTGGGTCTGTTTTAACCCTCCTTCCCAGGTAACATTAAAAATCTGGATATGAGGAGGAAAAATGACTACTTGTGGTGAGTTGACTCTTTTACAAGGACTTTGTTTTCTGCATAAGTGATTTCAAATGTTGCTTTTTTATTATTTAGGAGATCTGGATAAGAAAAATAGCAATGCACATTGCTTATTGTAGCATGAAGATACAGTATTGAATTCACTACTCTGATAACACTGTGAGGGTATTTTCCTTTGTTCTTTAGAAAATAAAGTTCCTTGTAAAACAGAGGGAATTATTATTATGCCTGATATTGAAGTTTGGTGGTAATGATTCAAAAGTAGTTACTGTACATTTCATATAGTAAGCAGTTGAAGATCAAGCTGACTTCTGCCTACTTTAGAGTTAGGCTACTGATGAGTAACTTCCAAAACCCTATGACTCTAAACCAGAGGTCCTCAACCTTTTGGGCACAAGGGACCAGTTATGTGGAGAGAGGTATTTCCACAGGCTGGAGGGGGCATGGTTTTGTGTGCTGCTTGCTGCTTGTTTGTGTGGACTGGTTGATGGCATGCTGCTGCCAGGTACTGGTCCACGGACCAGGGGTTGGGGACACCTGCTCTAGACCAGGGCTTTTCAACCTTTTCACCCATTGTACCACTTTTAGGATATGGCAACATCTGAGTACCACCAGTCACCTAGCAAGGTGTCAAAAACTTGATGACCAAAAAAAAAGAGGAAAAAGTGATAAAGTACAGGTAGTCCTCGACTTACAACAGTTCGCTTAGTGACTGTTTGAAGTTACAATGGCACTGAAAAAAGTGCCCCCCAAGCCACAGCCGAGCAAGACACCTGCCCGCCTGCCCGGCCGCGCTCTTTCTCTTGTCCGAGGTTTCCATTGTTGTGAGCATTTCTGTTGAGGATTGGCAGCGGGGATGGGGTGGAGGGTATTTGGTTTTTATTCCCCCCGTCTGCTGGGTGGTTGCAGCAGGTTTTGGTCATTTCATATCACCCTGGGACACTGTGACCGTCATAAATATGAATCAGTTGCCAAGCATCTGAATGTAAATCACAAGACCCTGGAGATGCTGCAACATTCCAGCTGATCGGCGCTTCTTCTGGGCTCAGCGGGAGCACCAGGATCAGCGCCGAGCACCAGCTGGAGCCTGGCGCTGATCCTGGCGCTTCCGCTGAACCCTGACAATCCTGCAGCTCCAGCCATCTCTCGCTCAGGCTTGTGCGGTGCTGCCACCGGTTCAGCTCATTCCCCTCCCCCACTACCACTTTTCTAGGATGGTCGTGTACCACCTGCCAGGTGCCAATGTACCACAGGTGGTACCCGTACCACTGGTTGAAAAGCCCTGCTCTAGACAGCTCTAGACAGCTCTATATAAAGTATTCATGATTTTATAATACTTTTAGTCAATATCTTTTTTGATACTGATTAAAAGTATTATAAAATCATTTATATGTTCAAAATACCAATTTTAGTATTATGCTGATTAGCTTTCATCATACTAATGGATTTGATGGAATTAACATCAACAAATTTACAGTGGGGACAATCAATGATTAGTTGCTGTAATTTAAAGGCAGTAAAGAAATTGACTCATTGCCAGTGATTATAACCAATTCTGTGTAATAGATTGTTTAATGGAGATAAAAACTCTAATATCAGTTAGGAAAAGCAAATGGTAAAGAGATATCACTTTGTGTTCTGGCAATAGTTTTGCATTATGATTTTTGGCACATCGTATCTGTCCTAATTCCCAATGAAATGTGTGTTAATCTGATATCTTTGTTACTCTGATACTTTTGTTTAAGCAGGTGTAATTCTACAGACTTGGATTCTAAATCGCTATCGAATGGTACAGCTGGGAATAATAGACCAAGTAGTAATGTCATATGGCGGTCTCCGTGGTGCTGTTGCTTTTGCCTTAGTCGTACTTTTGGATGAAAACAAAGTGCAAGATAAAAACTTGTTTGTCAGCACAACTATCATAGTTGTATTTTTCACTGTGATATTCCAGGTATTCAGTTCAGTTTTTCCTAGAAGAAAAAATAAAAATCCTTGTCGTAGTGGATGAAAGGTTGTACAGAAAGCCCTTGAGTTGTAACAGTTCATTTAATGACCATTCAGAGTTACAACAGCATTTTAAAAAGTGACTTATATCAATTTTTCACACTTAACGGCTGTGGAAGCATCCTCAGGGTCACGTGATCAAAATTCAGACACTTGGCAATTGACTCATATTTATGACAGTTGGAATGTCTTGGGGTCATGTGATCACTTTTTGCAACTTTCTGATAAGCAAAGCCAATGGGGAAGCTAGATTCCCTTAACAGCTATGTTATTATTAACAACTGCAGTGATTCACTTAACCACTGCACTTAACAACTGTGGCAAGAAAGATCATAAAACGGGCAAAACTCACTTAACAACTGTCTCACTTAGCAACAGAAATTTTGGGCTCAATTGTGATTGCAAGTTGAGGACTACCTGTATATATGCATTGTGTATTATGTCCTTTTGTAGTCTTTAGCCTAATATGTGAAAGATCCCTTTGAATGCTGTTTTCTGTCTTAGGAATAAAATATATCTATATGGATTCTGTCTCAGGAATAAAAAAAACATACAATATACAACACAACATTCTTCATTGGCCAACTGTGATTGCACACATAAGGAATTTGTCTCTGGTGCATAAGCTCTCAGTGTACATACAAACAACACACAACAAAGTAATATAATCATATATTGTAGAAGGTAATATGTAGAAGGTAATATGAAATATGAGAAAGGTAATAATAATTACAGCCCTACTACATGGATAAATATCCTTAGATATAAGACAGTGCTGTGGGAATTAGGTGTTCAGTAGAGTGATAGCATGAGGGAAACAACTGTCTTTGTATGTAAGTGTTTTGGTATGCAGTGCTCTATAGTGGCATCCTGAGGGAGGAGTTGAAACAGTTTATGTCCTGGATGTGTAGATATTTTTTTAGCCCTGTTTCTGGCTCATGCAGTATACAGGTCCTCAACAGAAAGCAAGCTGGTTGCAGGGTTTTTTTTTCTGCAGTCCTAACTAGTGCTTTTTTGGGGGGGAAAAGGTGCCGGAACTCACACATGTCATACAACCCGCCTTGCCTACCCTACAAGGTTCCATCCAAAAAAGGTGCCGGAACTCCGTTCTGAGCGTTCTAACTATCCATTGAAGTCTATACCTGTCCTAACTATCCATTGAAGTCTATACCTGTCCAGTTTGGTTGCTGTACCAAACCAGACAGCTATAGAAGTACAAATGACAGATTCAATAATTCCTCTATAGAACTGTTATCAACAACTCCTTGGTCAGTCTGAGCTTTCTGAGTTGATGCAGGAAGTACATTCTTCGTTGTGCTTTTTAAATAATGGTTCTAATATTAGGTGTCCATCTCAAGTCCTGGGAGATTATAGAACCCAGAAACTTGAAGGTCTCTACTGTTGACACTAGTGTTGCCTAATGGTAGAATAGGAGGGCTCTTCCTAAAATCCACTGTCATATCTACAGTTTTAAGTGTGTTCAGCTCCAGATTGTTCCAGATGCACCACAAGCCTCCCATCTGTATGCAGACTCATCACCATCTTGAATGAGACCATCTTGTATTATCTGCAAACTTCAGTATGTTAAGAAAGGATCCTTTGAGATACAGTCATTGCTTAGAGAGAAAAGAATAATGGAAAGAGCACACATCCCTGAGAGGTGCCCTATGCTAAGTGAATAGGTATTCTATGTGATTTTACATAGCTTCACCTGCTGCTTTCTATCTGTTAGAAAGTTTATAATCCACCTACAAGTGTGGTCAGGCACAGCTAGCTCAGTCAGTTTAGAGAGAATTTATGGAATGATGGTATTGAATGCCGAGCTGAAGTCTACAAAAAGGACCCTTTCATAGATCCTTGGGGATTCAAAATATTGTAAGATGTAGTGCCACATTAATAGTATCATCTGACACTCTATAAAACAAATCAAAATATTACATGCATTTACAAAGAAAAGCAGCAAATGAAGGCTTTTGAGATGCAACCTTTTAAAACTTTTGTCTCATGTCTTTTATGTCCAGCTGTATATTTTCCTAAAAATAGGCTTTGTACTGCTGGAGCAAAAGATAACTTTTCCATTTCAAAAAAAAATTAGAGGGAGAAAAGCTGACCATTAAAAAACCATGAACTAAGACTATCTTTTTTTAAATAAAGAGATCCTATTATACATTTTCACTATGTAAGTCAAGTTACATTTTCCCGCATAAAAATTAAAATGTCTATGTCATAAATAAAAATACATATTTCATGAGAGCTATATAAGCAGGGCAAACCATTTCAACATTGCTTGCAAAAAGAAATTTGCTATTTAGTATTCTTTAATACAGTTTTTATAATATTGGGTTCTAATTTCAATGATAATGAACCATTGATTTTAATTAGAAACACTAATAACATTATTATAGCAAATTCTGTGAAGACATGTTTATCTGCAAAGAATATGATATATATTCTTTAAAAAATATGAAATGTGTTTTGCCAACAAGGAAATATATAGAACTATTTTCTTGTGGGCAAAGAACTGTCATTTAAAATGCTTCCAGAGTACTATATCAACATCAAATTACCAAACATGAGGATGTTTATGTATTATATAATATATGTATATTATGTATATAAGGAAAGAACATTAAGTATCACAATATGTGAAAGAGTACCTAAATCAGTATCTTTATTTAGTGATATGTACATTGTTTCGTTCCTTTTTTGCATCCTTTAAAATTGTAAATTTTTTAAATTAAAACTATGGTAATTTGTTCATTTTCCTTCAAAGGGTTTAACAATCAAGCCTTTAGTACAGTGGTTAAAAGTGAAAAAAAGTGAACACAGAGAACCCAAACTGAATGAGAAGCTCCATAGCAGGGTAAGCTAATTTATGTTCCAAAGAAATGTAGTTTAAGGCAAGGCTTTTCAACTTTTCACAGATTGTGCCACTTTTAGGACATGACAATATTCAAGTGTCATCTGTGCTTAACAAGGTGTTAAAAACTTGATGAATAAAAAAGGGGGGGTTTACTGATTAGATTCATTTGTTGTTATAGAAATGGCTAGTTTATACTCTTATGGAAAAGCAAAAGTTGAGGTTCGATGTTAATGCTTCATTCTACTGCAACAGAGGAAGTCGGAAGTCAATGCCTTTTCTTTTTCCCTTCTCCCCCTCACTTTCCCCCCTTCTTCCTCCCCACTGTGTCCTACTATTTGCTTTTGTATTTTTGTATTTTATTCTATAATCTAATAAAATGTTACAAACCATTAAAAAAGGAAGTTGTAATTTCTTTGGTGATGGTTCCTTTGCTGAATCACTTTCCCTTTGCACTGACAAATGTATGATGAAAATATCCATATTTATTAATATATACCACTACCTTGGTGGTCAGCTGGCTGGTCGGCCCTTCTTCCTCTCTCCCTCTACTCTCTCTTTTTCCTCCCTGCCTCTTGGGCTCTCCTTCCACAGCTTCTTCTCCCCTGGGTCTTCTTCCTCCTTGCCTGCTGGGCTCTCCTTCCACAGCTTTTTCTCCATCTCCTTCTCTTTTCCTGTTGTTTTTTTTCTCTCTCCTGCCAAAACCACCTCCTTTTATATTCTCTCATCTCTCCCCCCTTCTCTTTTCTTTTTTTATATATAAATATTGTATTGGTTTTTAACTATAACAATCTCCAGTGCCTGGTGTACAGCGTGTTCTCTTGGTTTATATTTTAACAAGAAGAAAAGGACAATAATAATTAATTAACAATCAATAATGATTAAATTTGATAATTCCATAATTAATATATCAATTAATTATATATTTCTTTGATCTTCCCTTCTCCCATTTGTATTCTCCTTCTTCAACCTTAGCCAAAATATAATTCTTAATATTTTCAATATATAAATGATTAGATGTAGGTATTTTTTATATTTATATAAATAATAATAATCTCTATATATAACATTTTTTTCACCTTATATTATTCTCATAACCATCATCTCATTAGTTCAGCATGCATTCTATTTTCATAATTTTTATTTATGCTTAATTTCCCTTATATTCAATCCAATTCTTATCAGTCATAATTTCTTCATATTAGTCATCTAACTGTCCAAATTTTCCCATTTAGGTACATCATCCCAATATTTTAAGTCATGCATTATAAATATACTATACTTTTTATTTATCTTATAATATCTAGATATAACATCCTTTTTAATCAGTTTATATTTCACTTATATTAATAAAAGTTACATCAACCTGCTATTTTTACATTTCATATATTATAGAACATACTATATTACTTAAATCTCTTATCCTTCTTGTTATAAGGTCCCTTTATGTTCAAAATTCTCTGTTCTTTTAGCCATATTCAAACAAATGTTTATTCACGTAATAGTCCATCTGGTAGGGCAAGTCACATCTCTTGTATCTGTCTCTGGTCTTCTTCTTTTGCCAAGTAGTTTTCCAAGTTGATGTAATCCACTTACCCAGCGGTTCCTGTATTTTTTTACAAATGTTGTTGAGAATACAAAAGATGAAGTAAGCAAGATGAATACTTTCTGTCTCCCAAACTTTGATGGTTCTCCTGATAATTCCATAGTCCATTCTATTGTTCCTATTGTATCAGAACCTTGTAGATTTTTCCTATTTGTGTTAAATTGTAATTATTTTCCTTTGTTATTTCATCAATTTGATCATACTCTTCTAATCTGTAGTCTGTTATCTGATTTATTTGTTCATTCATTGTTATTTCCTGGGTGTTTTTTAATTGTAGATTTAGATTGGAAATATGCTTATTTAAATACCGTATTTTCCGGCGTATAAGACGACTGGGCGTATAAGACGACCCCCAACCTTTCCAGTTAAAATATAGAGTTTGGCCTATATCAGGGGTAGGCAACCCAAAACACTCAAAGAGCCACTTGGACACATTTCCCACCGAAAACAAAACACTGGGAGCCGCAAAACCCTTTTGATATCTAAAATGAAGATAAGACTGCATATATCCTTTTTTTACCTTTATGATATGTTTGTGTGTGTATATATAAAATAAAGGTAAAAAAGGATATATGCAGTGTTATCTTCATTTTAGATGTCAAAAGGGTCTCTCTGTCTCTCTTTCCTCTCTTTCCTTTCTTTCCTCTCTCTCTTTCTTTCTCTTTCCTCTTTCTCTCTTTCCTCTCCCTCTCTTTCTTTCTCTCTTTCCTCTCTTTCTCTCTCTTTTTCCTCTCCTTCTCTCCCTTTCCTCTCTTTTTCTCTTTCCTCTCCCCCTCTTTCTTCTCCCTCTTTATCTCTTTCTCTTTCTTCTTTCCTCTCTCTTCTCTTTCTCTCTCTTTCCTCTTTCTCTATTTCCTCTCTCTTCTCTTTCTCTTTCTCTCTTTCCTCTAACTTTCTCTCTCTCTTTCCTCTCTCTTTCTCTGTCTCTTTCTCTTTCTCTTCCTTTCTCTTTCCTCTAACTTTCTCTCTTTCCTCTTTCCTCTTTCTCTTTCTCTTCTCTTTCCTCTCTTTCTCTTTCCGTTCTCTTTCCCTCTTTCCTCTCTTTCTTTCCTCTTCTCTTTCTTTCCTCTTTCTCTTTCCTCTCTCTCTTTCCTCTTTCTCTCTTTCTCTTTCCTCTTTCTCTCTCTCTCTTCTCTTTCTCTTTCCTCTTTCTCTTCTCTTTCTTTCCTCTTTCTCTCTTTCTCTCCCTCCAGGTTAGGAGAGAGAGAGAGAATGAAAGGCAGACGGCGCTGAACGGGCAGGGAGGGGGAGCAGGACGGGAGGCAACAGCTCCCGGCCGCTTCCCCCATTGCGTCCTCAGCCAAACGGCCGGGGAGGTAGCGGCTCTGGCAGCAGACACTGCAGCATCGTCGGGGTCACCGCCGCCGCCCCTGACCCGGCTGCCACTCCCGCCGCATCCTCAGCCACTTCGCCATCGCAAGAGGAGGGTGCCAAGGCCGGGTGCACTATGGACAGCCGCGGCTGCAACGGGGAGTGCCGCCACGGGGACGAGGGGGGGTTCCTGATCGCCGCCAGCCCCGCCACCCTCACAGCCCAAGGTCTCCTCCTGCAGCACCGAGGGCGGCGGCAGCTCCCCGAAAGTGGCCGAGGAAGGCGCCACCGATGGGGCCGGGCGGCGGAGAGCCCTGCAGCAGCCAGACGAGCTTCATGTCTGACTGCCACCCGGCCAGGGGAGAGATGTGGCCGACTCGGCTTCCCGAGGTGCGATGCCCCCGCTGGCCACCAGCCCAGCCATGACTGCCGCCCGGCCTGGCCTGGGGAGACATATGGCCGGCTCGGCTTCCTGGGGTGCAATTGTCCCGCCAGCCACCACACCAGCCATGACTGCGGCCCGTCCTGTCCTGTCCTGGGGAAACATGTGGCCGGCTCAGCCGTATTTTCCGGCGTATAAGATGACTGGGCGTATAAGACGACCCCCGACTTTTGAGAAGATTTTCAGGGTTTAGAAAGTCGTCTTATACGCCAGAAAATACGGTAATCAAAGTTGTTTCGAATTTCCTCATGGTTTGAGTCTATTGTCATTTGTATTTGTCCTAAGATTTCCTCCTGAAAAGTATTTATCTTGCCTTGAAGTATTGTTTCTGGAGGCCCTTGATTTTCCAGGCTAAGTCCTTCCGGAGAAAATATTGAACGTGGCGTCCTGTCATTTTTTGATACATATGTGATATCCATGTTGTCTCCCCCCCTTCAAATAATCTTTTCTCAATGTTTTAATTCAAAAGTCACTTTATCAGTCAGTCAAAATTACAATTCAGTGTGTTAAGCGACTTTAAATCCTTCCTGTAGAATCTCCTCTAAAAGATTAGCCAAAAAGGCAAGGTTTTTCTTTTCCATAAACGATTCTTAGATTTAAGCAAGAGTCCAGGTGTTTTTTTTTTTCTTTCAGACACTTTTTAATCTTATAGCTGGCTCTTCCTTTGTTCCCAGCTGTCTTCAAGGTTATTTGCAATTCAAAGGAACAGCTTTTCTTTGTTTCTAGGCATTCTGCCTGTCCTGGATCAAGCAGGGGGGTTGCTTGATTTTGCTTGATACAGGCAGATTAACTCCACGGAAGGGTTTCATGCAAATTACTTTAACTCGTCAGGCATCCTCAAGACATTAACTTACAGTTACTGTAGAGATTCTTCTGAAATACATGTCATAATCTGGACCCATCACGTAGGTAAAAAATAATAGCTTCTTCCATGCTAACGAAGCAAACAGATCTTGTGGTTGGACTTCATAGAGACCTCGCTGACTGGCACGTAACCAAAAAAACCCTGTATTTAAACAGAAGTCCCTTCCAGTGGCCAGTCCGAACACAGATATGACCAGGTAACATAAACTACATTACCCAGAAGGCTATCCCTTAAGGGGACAGTTCTTAATTTCTAAGATAGCTATATACTCTGACCAGCACACTTCCCACCTGGAATTATACAACTACTAACTAAAATAAGCAAAGGCATAGCATCAAACAATACGGCTATGAGATAAAAACAAAACATGCATAACTCGTGGTTCAATCTTCAAGTTCGGTCTTCCTCAGCAGCAGTACCAGGTTGGTGATCAGTCTGGTGTAAAGCCTTTTAACCAGAGTCTGTGAGTCACGACATGACTCATGTGGCTTCGCGATCTGGACTTCAATTTGGCGAACTAGTCTATCAGAGCTGGGTAGAACTTGGTGCACAAGCCCTATGGGCCACGAGTTGCGATGTGCGTCCTTGTCTCTCAACAAGACAAGGTCTCCTTCTTCGAGGTTAGGCTCTTTGGTCTTCCATTTGCAGCGATCCTGTAGGGTAGACAAGTATTCTTGCTTCCAGCGCTTCCAGAAGGTGTTGGCAAGCAATTGAACTTGTCTCCATTGCTGTTTATACATATCTTTGGGAACAAAGTTCCCTAATAGTGCAGGCCAGTCGCCTGTCTTCTGGGTTAGCAAGGTGGCCAGGGTGAGGATAGTTGGATTTTCAGGATCCGAGGAAACTGGAACCAAAAGTCGAGCGTTGATGATAACTGTCACTTCTGCCATGAGGGTGGTGAGGATCTCAAGCGTCAGTGTGGGTGTCTTTGTCAACATGGAGTCCAGGATTTTGCGGGCTATGCCAATCATGTGTTCCCATGCTCCTCCCATGTGGGATGCATGGGGAGGATTGAATGTCCATACACAGTTTTGGGCCTTTAGATATTCGTCAATTGCTGAATCAAGGCGAGTGCCTTCGTCAATCTGTAATTCCTTGCAGGCTCCGACAAAGTTAGTTCCGCAATCAGATCTAAATGCTTTAACTGGACCTCTATAGGCTTGGAACCTTCTTAGAGCATTGATGAAGCAGGAGGTGTCCATGGATTCGATGACTTCAATGTGAACGGCTCGAATGCTAAGATATGTGAAGAGGACGGCCCAACGTTTGCTGTTAACTTGACCACCTCTGGTCTGACGAACAGTCATGGACCAAGGGCCAAAGATGTCTAGGCCTACATTGGTGAATGGCGGTCCAGGACTAAGGCACTCGGGTGGCAGGTCAGCCATCAGCTGATGTTGTGTCATGCCCCATTGTTTGTGACAATGCAGGCACCTGTACAAGATGGTAGCGATGCACATTTTGGCTCCCACGATCCAGAATCCAGCAGCTCTGATGGCATCTTCTGTGAAGTGCTGGCCTTGATGGTGGATGGTTTCATAGTAGTGTTGGACCAGCAGTTGCGTTACATGTTGATGAGCGGGAAGGATGGTAGGGTGCTTGATATTTGGGGCTATTTTAGCCTTATCTAGATGCCCTCCTACTCGAAGTAAGTCATGGCTATCGAGGAACGGGTTCAACTTCAGCAGTGAACTAGACCAGGGCTTTTCAACCTTTTCACTGATCGTACCACTTTTAGAATATGGCAACATTCGAGTACCACCAGTCACCCAGCAAGGTGTCAAAAGCTTGATGACCAAAAAAAATGGAAAAAAGTGATAAAGTACAGGTAGTCCTCAATTTACAACAGTTTGCTTGGTGACTGTTCAAAGTTACAACGGCACTGGAAAAAGTGACTTATGACCATTTTTCACACTTATGACCATTGCAGCATCCTCAGGGTCATGTGATTTACATTCGGATGCTTGGCAACCGATTCTTATTTATGATGGTCACATTGTTCCAGGGTCATGTGATCACCTTTTGCAACCTGTGACAAGCAAAGGTAGTGGGGAAACCAGATTCGCTGAATAATCATGTTACTAATTTAATCTCTCTCCTTCTTTCTTTCTCTCTCTCCCTCTCTTTCTTTCTCTCTCCCTTTCTCTTTCCCTCTCTCCCTTTCTTTCTCCCTCTTTCTCTCTCCCTTTCTCTCCCTGTCTCCCTTTCTTTTTCTCTCTCTCTCTCCCTCTCTCTCTCTCTCCCTCCTTCTTTCTCTCTCTCCCTCTGTCTCCCTCTTTCTCTCTCCCTCTTTCTCCCTCTCCTCTTTCTCTCTCTCCCTCTCTCTTTCTCCTCTCTCTTTCTCTCTCTCCCTCTCTCTATTTCTCTTTCCATCTTTCTCTCCCTCCCTCTATTTCTCTCTCCCTCTCAAAGATCCTTAAAATCCTTAAAAGTTATGCTTGGGCGGAAGACTTTTTCTTTTACAGATGGGGTGGGTGGGCCCAACATTCGTGGGCAGGCAGGACCCCGCCCGCCGAGTCGCCGCCTCCCCATCGCCCTCCACGCCAGGTGGCTCCATCGCCAGACCTCCCAGCTGACAAGCGCAGGAGTTTGGCGCTGCTGCGGCCTCCCGTTTGCCCTCCGCACCGGCCAAAGCGTTGCCTGACGTTCCAGCTGACGGGCGCAGTGTCCGGGGGTCATCAGCTGACGGGTGCAGGAGGTAGGCGCCGCGGTAGCCTCCCAGCCGCCTGCTTCTTCGGCTGGAGCAGTTGCCAGGGCTTGCATGGTCGCCGGCGGCAGGGAGCGGTCCCCAAGGGCCGCTGACGCGCTCCTCGCCGGCGGCGACCATACAAGCCCTGGCAACTGCTCCAGCCGAAGAAGCAGGCGGCTGGGAGGCCACCGCGGCGCCTACCTCCTGCACCCGTCAGCTGACGGCCCCCGGACCTGCACCCGTCAGCTGGAACGTCAGGCAATGCTTTGGCCGGTGCGGAGAGCGAAGGGGAGGCCGCCGCAGCGCCGAACTCCTGCGCTTGTCAGCTGGGAGGTCTGGTGACGGAGCTGCCTGGCGTGGAGGACGATGGGGAGGCGGTGACTTGGCGGGCGGGGTCCTGCCTGCTCACTAATGTTGGGCCCACCCGCCCCATCTGTAAAAGAAAAAGTCTTCCACCCAAGCATAACGCCAGCAGTTCTGTACCATGGAGGCTTGTGCCATGGAGTCACGGGACGCGGAGCGACACGGTGCTGTGGGAGGCGGCAGGACAGGGGGGAGGGGTTACCTGCATCCTGCCAGCCAAATTTTGGAAGCCTGCCTGAATGAAGAATTGTAGGAGGTGTTGAAAGCGAGACAGACTGAGGGCTTTAATTAGACCATAGATGGCTGCGAAAGGAGAATGGAAGGGAGGCGAATTTGGGGTGGAGCAGAAAACACGGGGGGAAGGTGTTAGGAAATAAGCACCAAGGTACATAGTGCCTTGCAAGGGATTCCTGAGTGTTCCGCAATTGTTTTTCCTCTCTCCTCTGCGCGAGAAAAACTTTTGCGGCGTAAATCTGAAATGAGTCCCTGTGGAGGGCGGGGCCTTGCTCTGCGCCTGCGCTCTTCACATGCCTCCTGCAGAGCACATTTGGTAAAGTTCATGCAGGCTGCTGCCAAGCAGCATATTTTCCACAAACAAGTGAGGTGGGAAGGAGCGGGGGGGGAGGAAGGCGACGCCGCGTACCACCAACCAGGTGGTCACATACCACAAGTGGTACGCATACCACCAGTTGACAAGCCCTGAACTAGACCCCTGGATAAGCTTCTTAGCTTTCAAACACTCGAATACCACCGGGTATGCATCTTGTTGCACACTTCGTAGAATCCCTCTCTCGGCTTGGAGATAACTGTCTGAGAAGCTTATCTTGCGATGCAGGAAACGGACAATCACTGCTATGCCAAATACGAGAGGTGTCCATCTGGAGAAGCGTTCAAAGCAGGCTGGTTCTAGGGAATGGTTAGAGGGCGGTTTCTCTGTCTCTTTGACCATTGTAGACAAACAGACGGTCATTTTCTTGTCCTGTCTGAGCGATTTGCTGGGTGCCTGAAGTTGAACGTCGGCATCTTGATCTGGGTCTAGAAGGGCATAGTGTTCTGGTCTCTATGACATCAGGCTGTCTGGACGAGCCAAGAACTCAGGACCCTTTAGCCAAATTGATTCTGCCAACTGTGATGCAGGAATGGATTGCATAGCCTGGTCCGCAGGGTTCTGATCTGTTGGCACATACTGCCACTGCTCAGGACTTGAAGATCTTCTAATCCAGGGCTTTTCAACCTTTTCACCCATTGTACCACTTTTAGGATATGGCAACATCTGAGTACCACCAGTTGCCTAGCAAGGTGTCAAAAACTTGTTGACCCAAAAAAAAAAGGAAAAAAGTGATAAAGTACAGGTAGTCCTTGACTTACAACAGTTCGCTTAGTGACTGTTCAAAGTTACAATGGCACTGAAAAAAGTGCCCCCCAAGCCACAGCCGAGCAAGACACCTGCCTGCCAACCCGGTAGCGCTCTTCCTCCTTTCCAAGGTTTTCATTGCTATGAGCATTTCTGTTGAGGATTGGCAGTGGGGGTGGGGTGGGTGTGTTTGGTTTTTATTCTCCCCTGTCTGCTGGGTGGTTGCAGCAGGTTTTGGTCACTTCACATGACCCTGGGACACTGTGACCATCATAAATATGAATCAGTTGCTAAGTATCTGAATGTAAATCACAAGACCCTGGAGATGCTGCAACATTCCAGCTGATCGGCGCTTCTTCTGGGCTCAGCAGAAGTGTCAGGATCAGTGCTGCTTTCCAGTTGATTGGTGCTTCTTCAGGGCTCAGCAAAAGCACCAGGATCAGCGCCGAGCTCCAGCTGGAGCCTGGCGCTGATCCTGGCGCTTCCACTGAGCCCTGACAGCCCCGAAGAAGCAGTGATCAGCTGGAAAGTGGCACTGATCCTGGCGCTTCCGCTGAGCCTTGCAGCTCCAGACATCTCTCGCTCAGGCTTGTGCGGTGCTGCCACCAGTTCAGCTCATTCCCCTCCCCCGCTACCATTTTTCTAGGATGGTTGCATACCACCTGCCAGGTGCCAATGTACTACAGGTGGTACCCGTACCACTGGTTGAAAAGCCCTGCTGTAACCCCTTAGCATGGTCTTCGGGATTGAAGGCTTTCAACACTTCTTCACTGTTGGATGCAATTTTGTGCAACCTGAGCTTGGCTGTCGCTAACATCTGGCGTGTCCTTTGTAATAGGTCTATGGGTTCTGCTGGAGTGGGTATGGATTTCAGGCCATCGTCAATGTAGAAATCTCATTCTACAAAGCATCTGGCGTCTGCACCGTATTTGGCTTCGCCCCACGAGCGGTGTGCTGCAGGCCGTAGTTAGCGATTGCAGGGGAAGAACCATTTCCAAAAATGTGCACTCGCATTCTGTATTCTGTTATCTGCTGGTTGTGCTGTTCATCACTGAACCACAGGAAGCACAGGTAATTGCGATGATCTTCCCTGATGTAGAATGAATAAAACATCTGTTGAATGTCAGTCATTACTGCTATAGCCTCCTTTCTGAAGCGGATAAGCACGCCGAGCAAACTGTTGGTAAGGTAAGAAGGACTTTGTTCAAAGAGATGCCTTGAAACTGTGTGCTGGCATCGAAGACTACTCGTATCTGACCTGGCTTTTGTGGATGGTACACTCCAAAGAATGGTAGATTCTTCATCTACCAGCATTCTTCATCTTTTCTCAAGGGTGAGGCAAGCTCATCTTGTCCATGAACTTCACTAGATGAACTTTCATTTCGAGCTTCCTGTTCAAGATTCTCCTCAGACTGTTGAGGCGAGAAAGAGCTTGCTCATGATTTTTCAGCAAGCGCTGCCTGGATGTGCGAAAGAGTAGTGGGGCTACCCAGCTCCCGGTGGCATCCTGTAGAAATTCCTTATTCATGAGCTGCAGAAATTCTTTGTCCTCTATCGATAAGGCCAAGTCATTGTCGTCTTTGTTGGTCTGAAACACTGTCGCTCCTAAAACAGGTTTGATTGTCAAAAGCGTAAAGTGTTCTTGGCATGGTTTCAAGTGGAATGCTCTTCCATTACTAAGAATGGACATCGCTGAGACATTCACCTGGGTTGGAGCTTGCAGCCGATCGACACAGACACTTCCTGAGATGATCCATCCAAGTTCTGTCTTAAAGGCAATTGGGGAGCCTACCAGGCTTCTAACCATTCCATGGTAGACAAAGGCATCAGGGGCATCCACTCCCAACAGAAGCAGGATTTCGGCTTCAGGACCTAGGGCAGGAAAGTGATCAGCCATGTGCTTCAGGTGAGGTATGACGCTTGCTATTTCTGGCGTTGGGATCTGACTGCGATCATCTGGTAAGGCACCCCATTCTAGCAATGGCAGTAGTGGGAACCGTGAACTCCCATCTAATGACTCTATGCAGACTTTCCTCCCCACCGTGCTCTGGGGCCCAATGCACGTTGATATTGTGAAAGGCATTTCTTCACTTTGGACATCAAAGAGGTCGAAGAATATTGATCTAGCTAATGAGCGATTGCTTTGTGTATCCAATATTACATACATCTTCACGGCTTCTTCTGGGCGTCCGGCGAGATAGACTTTAGCTAAGCAAATTTGGTGGCATGAACAAGGGAATGGTGAGTCACCACCTACTGTCGTGTAATTGACACTTGCGATCGCCTCTGGGTGTGCTTTGGAGCCATGCTGATGCTCCTTGGTCGGAGGAGGAGTAGAAGTTGCTTGATGCAGGGCTTCCAGCTGCTTGTCATTCTTGCATAGGTGGCAATTCATCTTAGCTGTGCAAGCTTTGGCCATGTGTTCAGTAGACTCACAGCACTTGTAGCAGGTCTTGTACTCCCTGATCAAAGCTTTCCTTTCATTGAGGGATTTCTTTCCAAATTCTCTGCATTTGTTCAGAGAATGTGAGGACTTATGGAATGGACAGATCAGGTTTTCCTTTGTTTGTAGAAGTTTAGATTGAGCTTTCTTCAACAATCGCTTTTCTGAACTCTTCATGGGCAAGGTAGCGACCTCTGTTTTATGCACGGATACAAGGGTTATTCCCTTTGCAGTTTGCAATGGACCCTTGGTTGAGCCAGAGTTCTGACTGGCCTTTTTGGCAGCTGGAAACCATTTTTCTCTGATGCTGAGGTTTCGAGGGTTATTGCATAGCTTTGTATGGTGGGCAACAAATTCTTCAAGAACAGCAAAGGGGGGGTCTTTGCCAGGTTCATTGCCTGGTAAGTATCAGATAACTTGATCCATTCTTCACTTAACTGCTGTGGTAGTTTCTGAATGATAAGCTTTTGTGTCCTGAACTGGTTAAGACAGATAAGTCCCGGCAAGGGATATCTTCTTGTGCTGTAAGGAGGTCAGAGAATTCCCACAGCTTGCAAGGTTCACTGATACTGATGTCAGGGAATTCGTAGATATGATCCAAGAATGAGGATTCCATCAATGTAGGTGCACCATACTGCTGATCGAGCCTATCCCAAGCTTGCTCAAGGGTGGTGTCTGGGTTACCTAGTTGGGATGAGTAGATGTTCTTTACTGCTTCTATAGATTTTGGTCCCAGCCATGCTATCATATGTCTGAGCTTTTCGGCCGGCTGCAAACTTTCATCATGAATGGCATTCATGAAGATATGCTTCCATAACAAATACTCCTTCCCCGGCTTGTCAGAGAATTTCTGCACACCCCTGGATGCCAAATCCAACCTTCTTCTCCAGGATATTGGAGGATACACTGGTGCTGTACAGGAGTTGTTGTCAGGCTGAGGTGGCCCAATGTTGAAATAGTTAGGAGCACGATTAGTGGCTTCTCATTGATCCTCATAGGCATTGCTCCCAAGAGCAGGGGCATGTGCCAAAAACAGCTGGCAGTTTTCTTCAGAGTATTTCTTGATGAGGGTAACTTCCCATGGTGCAGACGAGGGGCCTTGAAGGTCTGGGTGGAATTCCTTTGCCTTTGCATTGAGCTTAGGAATCACGGCTCCTTGTGTGCCCGCCTGCTTAGGAGTCTTCGTTGTTGCAGATGGATTGAAGGGGGGGTGTCTCGTGATTCAGATGGTATGATGTCAGCTTTCTGACTGGTTTGCACATCTGGTGGTTGAGATTCTCCGTCTTGTCCACTTGGTTTTGGGAGATTTGTGGTCAACCATGTCGCTCCTTCCTGCTCATGTTGTAGCGCATTCTGGTCATCCAAGTAGGCCTTGACGTGGCTATATGAGCTTCCACTTTCTGGCCCTTCCAAATTGTGCATGAAGGTAGCGCCTTTAACCTCCGCCTGTAAAGCTGCAGCTCTTGCTGCTATCTCTGCTGCCTCCAATTTGCGCTGTAAAAACTCAAGGCTGGCCTGAGCTTTGGCCATTCCTTCCTTTTGTTTGGCCACACGTAGAGCTGCTTTGGCCATTTTTTCCCTTTGCAGTTGCTGTGCTTTTGCCACATGTAGAGCTGCTTTGGCCGCTGCAGCATCGATTCGTGCTTGTGCAGCTTGAGTGGCAAGGCTCTCTGCCCTGGAGACTCTAGATGAATGGCTATGACGAGAAGATGCTTTAGAAGAATGGGAGGTACCTGAGACAGAAGATTGCTGTGACACGCTGGTTCACGCCTGAGACTGTTGTGACTTAAGACAAAAGGACGAGACTTTCTTAGAAGAGTGAGGCGAAGCTACATTTGACCGCTGGGATGGCGCATGCGAACGATGGGTCACTTCAGACTTGGCCTTCTCGCTCAGTGTGTCCTTCGCCTGAAGTTCGACTTGGAGAGAGTCTCTACTACTTTATAGGAACTTTTCACGCTCACGCTGATCAGCTTGAGGTGTTGTATTTCCTCTTTGAGTGTTGAACCTCCTAGCTGTGACTGGATATCTATGAGGTGGCATTCCCAACCTGTCCATTGCATCAAAGCTCTTCCATATCCTCTTCCAATTTATTTATTTATTTATTTATTTTACAAAATTTATATGCCGCCCTTCTCCCCATGGGACTCAGGGCGGCTCACAGCATGTTAAAACAATATACAGAATTACCCCTTCTAAAAACCAATTAAAATCCAAATATTAGTGACTGTGACTATTTAAAATCATTAAAAATTATCCCTATTTAAAATTCACCCTAGGTCAGGCCCGCTTGTTGAAAANGAGAAGGCCCTCCCCCTGGGGGTCGCCAGCCGACATTGCTTGGCCGACGGCACCCTGAGGAGGCCCGCTCTGTGGGAGCGTACCGGTCTGTGGGAGGGAATCTGCGGCAGAAGGCGGTCTCGGAGGTAGCCAGGACCGATGCCATGGAGCGCTTTAAAGGTGGTGACTAGCACCTTAAAGCGTACCCGGAAGGCCACTGATGAACGAATGTGCTTGGGGGAAAGCTTATCTTTGAATGTGTCGCAGAGTTTCTGCAGCTTCTTCCAGGATTTTTCATGACGTTGATAGAGGCTATCCCAATTCTCCAGCAGGCTTGACCACTTGGCTTCAGTGGGCTTTCTTTGATGCCTCAAGTCATAAGGTTTCTGAGATGTTTCTGCCTTTTCTAAATTTTGTATATCAAGTTCTGCGCACAAGTCGAGGTTAGTTGGACGGACCTGCTCTTCTGTCACATTAGAGGACTCTGCCATGACTAGGGCAGACTCAAAGGATTTCCTTGATACTTTAGAAGACTTCAGTAGAATTTACTCTTTGACCACTAGGGTGCATTGTATACAGATAGCTTGAATACAGGTCTGTTGTTTGCAGATTGGCCACCAGAGGGCGCTGCATCTAGACTGTGCTTAGGATAGACTGGCCGCTGCCTGGTCCCTTTGATAAGAATTGTAGGCTGAAGATCCGATTCTGGAATCTCTAAGGGCTTGGTTCCCGAGATCGAAATTCCAACTTGGACCGTGGAAGTTTGCACTCTAAAGGGAATTTGGCTGCTAGCCTTTTAAGCAAGACTTAAGGAAACAGCTGGATGGTGGTTTGTAAAAATGTAGGCTGGGATCGCTTATCTTGTGTGACTCTTGCAATGCGAAGAAAGTTCTCTAGGAGCTGTCGGCTTTCATATGCAGAGTGAGCTGGCTAACTTGCATTTTCATGCAAATTGTTCTGTTTCTTAGCAACAGATTTCTTTCTCCTACAAGCAGGCAGAATGGCGATTCAAACTTATCCCTTTTTCCAGCATGCAGAGAAGTTCAAAGCTCCTTTTACTAAGGCAGGCAGATGAAAACATTATCTCTTTTACTCAGGCAGGCAGATAAAAACTAGCTTTCTTTACTGAGGTATGCAGACGAAGATTCTAATCTTTTTTACTGTCTTGGATCAAGCGGGGTGGGGGGTTGCTTGATCTTGCTTGATACAGGTAGATTAACTCCACGGACGGGTTTCATGCAAATTACTTTAATTCATCAGGCATCCTCAAGACATTAACTTACAGTTACTGTAGAGATTCTTCTGAAATACATGTCATAATCTGGACCCATCATGTAGGTAAAAAATAATAGCTTCTTCCATGCTAACGAATCAAACAGATCTCATGGCTGGACTTCATATAGACCTCGCTGACTGGCACGTAGCCAGAAAATCCCGTAATTAAACAGAAGTCCCTCCCAGTGGCCAGTCCGAACACAGATATGACCAGGTAACATAAACTACATTACCCAGAAGGCTATCCCTTAAGGGGACAGTTCTTAATTCCTAAGATAGCTATATACTCTGACTAGTACACTGCCAATTTCTGAGTCCTTATTGTTAGTATTCTATTCTCTGATTCTCCACTAGATGTCAGCAGTTATTTCTTTTTTCAGGTTTTTTTTAGATCAAAAGGTTATTTTTGTTATATATTTTTATAATTCCATCAAAAATTCTTTAGAGTATCTATCTTCAAGGCTGTGCTTCTCCATCCCTGTCTCTCTCCATCCCCTTCTCTTTCCCACTAATGTCTTTTTTCCCTCCCTTTCCCACCAACACCTCCTTTTATATCTTTCCTCTTTTCCCCCTCCTTTTCTCTTTGATGCACCTCCAGCTATGTGCTGTTTCCAGAAGTGCCAATCAGCTGGAACCCAGCACTGAGCCTGGGTTGAGCCCTGACAGCAAAAGTGCTGAGCCCTGACAGCCCTGCAGAAGTGCTGATCAGCTTGTAGTTGCACACACCGATCCTGGGGTTTCTTCTGAGCCCTGACAGCCCCACAGCTCCAGCAGTCTCTCCATCAGGCTTGTGCAGCACTGATGCCACTTCAGCTCATTCCCCTTCCCCACTATACTTGTCTAGGATGGTTGCATACCAACTGCCAGGTGCCAAAGCACCTGGTTAAGGACTTAGAACTTGCTGAAAGCTACTTTTAAATAATAATATACTACCATTGTGATAGTCACCTTATAGGGGAGATGGGTGGTGTTGTGTCCTGAGCCTGCAAAAGCAGGCTTGGGACGTTGCAATGGTCCTGGGCTTTGCAAAAGCTTCCCGGGACCAGACTGAGCGGCGCCAGTATATTCTTGTTCGGAGTTGTGACTGAGAAGGAATAAAGAGCTGTTTGTACAACATGTGTTCTCCTCATTCGCCATTCCTGTGAGGACTTAACACTGGCGACGAAGGTGGGATGTCCTTACAAGCTAACAAAAAAAAAAGAGCTTTCAGGACTCACCCTAAGAAGTCCTGAAGAGGGAAGACGGCATTAAAGTCAGCGTTCTATCCTGCCAGTAAAGCATCGCTGGAGGGTGAGTTCGGCTGAAAGACCTTGAAAAGAATGGCGAAAATTGGTCGCTTATCTGAGTTCGATGTCTCCCACCCGGAGAAATGGGAGTCCTACGTTGCAAGGGTGGAGACTTACTTCCGAGTAAACCAGATAAGGGAAGATGGGTTGAAGGCTGCCACAATGTTGTGTGTTTGTGGGAAGGACGCCTTTGAGATCGCAGAAAATCTGGTATCCCCTGCCTCTCTAGAAGCTGTTTCGTATGCAGATTTAAAGAAACTTCTGAAAGACCACTTCCAGCCAAAGCAGTCTGTCATTGCTTGGAGGCATATGTTCGAACAAAGGGATCAGAGAGCAGGGGAATCTGCAAAAGACTTTATCACGGCTTTGAGAAGAGCAGCTAAACCGTGCGAGTTCAAAGACTTGGAAGAAAGGCTGCACGATCGATTTGTATGCGGATTAAGGAACAGAGACTTACAGCAGAAGCTCTTTGCGAAAGAAGATGTCTCTTTCCAAGATGCTCTGTGAGAGCTTACAGCAGAGGAAGCAGCAGGCGGAGCGGTAAAGAACCTGCGGCCCACCAGAAGCCCTCCAGAGACTATAACCGTCCACAAGGAGAACGTGCGGGAAGATTCGGAGGCAGATCCTGAAGAAGAGGTGGATAAGCTTTACCAGGCAGCCATAAGGAGACAGAAGGAACGTCCAGACAAGGCCCCAGCAACTCTTCATTGCTTCGGGTGTGGAGGATGCCACAAAAGAGTTGAGTGCCGGTTCCGTTCAGCCATTTGCAGAGCATGCGGGAAGCAAGGCCACATCACATCTGTCTGTTTGGGTTGTCAAAAGGCACAACCTAAAGAAGAATTGCATCTGAAAGGTACCAGGGTCCCCAGCCAAAATAGGGTAGGGTTTCCTTAAAGAAGAAACTGTCACTTAAAGTAAGGCTGCAAGGGGTTCCTATATCTATGGAATTGGACACTGGGTCTGCACTTTCCATTATTTCCCTCAACACATTCAGGAAAATTTGCAGTAGCAATGGCCTTCGAGTTACACTCAGGCCATCCAATGTAATACTCACAGACTTTCAGAATTCTAAAGTGTGTGTTAAGGGGGAGCCACCCTTAATGTACAGTATAAGGATTTTGAAGGTCCATTAGATGTGTTGGTTGTTGGGGGTGAATGAACAAGTCTCATTGGACTTGATTGGTTCGAGGCTCTGGGAATTCAGGTGACAGGGATTCACAATTTGCAAACGGGAAGCCTGGCAGACGTCTGCAAGGAGTTTGCAGATGTGTTCAGCTCTGAGCTTGGATCTTACAAGGGGCCTCCTGTTTCATTAAAACTAGATCCTTCTGTAACACCCATCAGGGTTAAGCCTATGAGGGTACCATTTGCTCTCATGGGTAAGATTGATGCTGAACTGGACAAATTGCTCCAACAGGGCATCTTAGAACCTGTGGATTCTAGTCCATGGGAAACCCCCATAGTAACGCCTCTAAAGGCCAATGGGGATATACGTATATGTGCAGATTATAAGTGTACATTAAACAAGGCACTACAGCAACACGCCTATCCAGTACCTGTGGTGAGCCACATCCTGGCTTCTCTCAAGGAGGGGCGCATTTTTGCTAAGCTAGACCTGGCACAGGCTTATCAACAGTTGCCTGTTGATGAGGCTGCTGCTGAGGCTCAGACAATTGTAACCCATAGAGGGGCCTTTAGAGTAAAGAGGTTGCAATTTGGAGTGAATGTAGCTCCGGGCATTTTCCAAAGTGTCATGGAGAACACTTTGAGGGGTATTCCAGGAATCTGCCCTTATTTTGATGATGTTCTCATTGCTGGGGCATCCTCTCAAAATTTGGCTGAGAGATTAAGGGCTGTCTTGCTTCGGTTCAGAAGACCAGGCCTTAAGTTAAAGAAGGACAAGTGTAAGATAGTCAATTCTTCTGATTTTCTGGGATTCAGGATAGATGCCCAAGGCATTCACCCTTCTGAGGCTAAACTGAGAGCTATTCAGCAGGCCCCTAGGCCTAAGTCTAAGGGCGAGCTACAAGCTTTTTTGGGTCTATTAAATTTCTACCATGCATTCCTGCCACATAAAGCTGCTATAGCTGAACCCTTGCACAGGCTATTAGACAAACAAGCCTGTTGGCAATGGACTAAAGCCCATGAAGCTAGTTTCAATGAGGTTAAAGCCTTACTTACTTCTAATACAGTGCTAGCTCACTTCAATGAGCAGCTACCTGTGTGCATTGCCTGTGACGCATCTCCATACGGGGTGGGTGCTGTACTGAGCCACTTGAAGGCTGATGGGACACAGGTCCCTGTGGCCTATTATTCCAGGACCCTGTCTTCTGCTGAGCGTAATTATGCTCAAATTGACAGGGAGGCATTGGCTGTTGTGGCTGGCATCAAGAAATTTCATGATTTCTTGTATGGCCGCCATTTCACAGTATATACTGACCATAAGCCTCTGCTGGGGTTGTTTACCACTAACAAACAGACTCCACACATCATTTCTCCTTGTATGCTGAGATAGTCCATCTTCCTGTCAGCGTATGACTATACATTGGTTCACAAACCTGGAAAAGAAATGGGTCATGCAGATGGCCTCAGCAGATTACCTCTTAAACAGGTGGAAGCAGACCCTGCTCCTGCTACCAATATTCTCTCTATTCAGGGGTTGCCTGAATCTCCCCTCAGTGCTAGGGACGTGGCTGCAGAAACTGCCACTGATCACACGCTTACACGCGTGCTGACATGGGTGTTGTCAGGATGGCCTGACAAGTGCCCAGATACTGAGTTCCAAAGCTTCTGGCACAAGAAGCATGAGTTTTCCACTTTCAAGGGTTGCCTGTTATGGGGTAGCAGGATTGTCATTCCAGCACCATTGAGGTCTAGAATCTTGATTTCTCTGCATGAGGGACACCCTGGGATAGTCAGAATGAAGGCGCTTGCGCGTAGTCATTTGTGGTGGCCTGGCATTGACAAAGCCATTGAGGCCCAGGTACATGGGTGCCACGTGTGTCAACATTCACGGCCTGAAATGCCTCAGGCCCCAGTTCATAGGTGGGAGGAAACTCAAACCCCATGGTCTAGAGTACATGTAGATTACGCTGGGCCCTTTCAGGGGCAATTCTTCCTAGTTGTTATTATTGGAAATTTTTAAAAGTTTTACAATATAACTCCCC